>NW_020229861.1:0-79698 GCF_003227725.1 Camponotus floridanus
TATATTATATATATATATATATATATATATATATATATAATATATAATATATATAATTCATATATAAATGATTGAACTTGCTGTTTTAAAATATATTGCTTCATGTTTATATTTTATTATTCTTAATTTAATTCTTCGTTAGGTCTGTCGACATTGCAATATGTAAATCTCAATTCTTCAAGAAATCTGTTCATCTTGGGTCTGTCCATGTTCTTTCCTCTGGTAAGCTCTCAAAGATACAACTGATTTTATAGTTATTTAATTTATTCATACGCATAAACTTGGATACGCACCGGCAGGAATGTCCCGGTATGTATGTGTGGACGGTCGACGTCATACGCACACACACGAAACGTGCACGTACGTGAGCCAAGAATTTATTCTTCATTATAATTTATCTTTTTATATAATTTAAGTATTATTTAATTTAATAGAATGAATGCTGATCTTTAGTGCACGCGGTTAAGTCGCATTTCTTAAAGAAAGAAAAGAAAAGTATGCATATCGATACTAGAACGTACGAGATACGTATAGAAACAACGCGGTGTTCCACGCGGTATGTAGCTGTCTCGCTCGCACTCTCTCGTTCGAGCGTCGAGTGAGAAAGACGGCTATTGGACATCTCTAACTCGGTATTATGTCTTGTAATGCTTTCTTTCTCGCTCTTATGCTGTGCGCGAAGGACACAACATCGGAACGCCCCTCATTACTTTACCCCTACTTTCTCCTTCGCTGCCTGGCCCACGTACACGCACCGGCAAGAATGGTGTCCTGCTATGCTTGTGTTGACGCTCACTGACGTCACACTCACACAAGCGAAGCGCGCATGTACGCAAGCCGGGCAGCGGGTGGTGTCCGATAGCCGTCTTTCTCGCTCGGCGCTTGAACGAGAGAGTGTGAGCGAGACAGCTATATACGGCGCGGGACACCGCATTGTCTCTATACGCGTCTCGCGCGCTTTATCGATATTGATATATTTTTCATTTCTTTCTTTAATAGAGTTAAAATATTCTATTAAATTAAATATTAATTATATTATATAAAGAGAAAATTTAATGAGCAATAAATTATAACTAATTGTTATAATAATTAATTTTTATAATAATTAATGTTGTAATAAATTTCATAATAATTAATTTTGTAATAATTAATATCTTTAATATCTTTAATCTCTTTAATATATCTTTAATATCTTTAATATCTCTTTAATATCTTTCATATTTTTAATTCTTAATTCTAATAATTCTAATAGATTTTATGATAATAAATTCTTTTTTTTTTATCCTATAGTCGCTCAATAGTCCTTCACTCACTCAATATTGGAATAAAGAGTGAGAGTAAGACAATTATGCTGCCAGATATTGCCGTTTGTGTGCCATAGTTGTCTCACTCGCACTGTCTCGATTGTTCGAGGGAGTGAAACGTCTATAGGCGCTTCTCGCAATGTGAAAGTTTTATTGGCCCTGAAAAGGGCCGATCATGGGACAAGCTGCGGAAACATGCATATCAATAATCTGTCCAGTATCCGGACCGGTTTATTACTTGATTGAGTCGATTAGGTATCGAATCAATCAAGTTAGCGAGGAAATCTGGTCGGAATCGAAGTTCTTCCCAGATTTCTTTCGCATGGTTGACTAACGCTGCTATCATCCTCTCCCTTCTTGGTTCCCATCGTTGAACCATTTGTGCCCAAACATTTTCGATTAAATTTAGATCTGGCGAACGAGCAGGCCAATTGACCAATTGTATCTCCGGATGATTCCGAAACCATGTTTGTGTCTCAATAGAAGTATGGACTGCGGAATTATCTTGTACTAATCGGATCACTGGCATGTCCTCTGCGGGGTAGATTGCACGTACTGATGGAAGAAGAGCATCTTCCAATATGCGAATATACTCCGCAGAGTTCATGCGGGTGAGAATTTCCACCAATTCACCGATTGCAGTACCAGAAATCCAACCCTACATTGCGCAGAAAATCCTTCCACTTCTTTGTAAAGGCACAACATGGTTTGGATGCAACCGTCTCTTGGTTGCCATACATGAGGTTGACGATCGGCAACAACCTTTTCATCGGTCCAGATCGTTGCCTCCCATTCTTCACGGCTCATCGCCAGGTTTTCCAAAGCGAACGCGATGCATTGCTCCCGATTATTCAGAAGTCAGCATAATTTTGTGGGCTGACGTCGCCGGGACGTATGATTGTTTATGATAAAAAATGTGTAATTTGCAATGCACTTTTTGTTATAAACAATCATGCGTTTTCTTTGCACCAATAGTTTTGTCTCATTATCCTGTGCATAAAAGTATTAGGGTAAGACTACCGAAAACTAAATATTTTACGAGATATTTTGCATTTTATATCGAAGTACTGCAAACTTTGAAGCCTTATAACTCAAAAAGTATTTAATGAAAAAACATTTGTCTGTAGTGTTTTGGAAAGCTCTCGAGATAAGCTACAAGAATATGTAATGAAAAATAGTGGGTTCAATTTAAGAAATTGAAGGTGACCTTCAAATGACTCTCCAAGGTCAAACCAATGCTACCATCTTATGTCCCCCTTCACACCCTACAATTTTTGTTTGAAACATTTCTTTCTGAAGAGTGCTGTTTTCGAGATATTAGAGTGCATCGATTAAAATGGCCCACCGTGTATATATATATATATATATATTGTATATATATATATATATATATATATATGTTATATATATAGGGTTATACACATGTTATACACATATATATGTTATATATATATATATATATATATATATATATATATATTTTCCCACCTAGAAGTGGCCACCCCCTTTTATCTTTTAAATTAAAAGAGATAGACCATTTAAACTAATAGAGATAGAGATAACAAATATATATGAAATTAAATGGCTTTAACTGAACTTTATTTTGAGTATAGTGGTTGATTACAAAATTTATCTGTATTAAAGAACGGAGAGGTATGTATAATTTTTTTATAATAATGTAGATATTTTGATATAATAAAAGTTGTAGCGCTGTTTGAAACGAATATAATGATGTATGATTTAATGTAAATATTTTACATATTATACGAGATTTTCCGGCTTGAAATATCGCGGGCGACGTCCACCATTTCATTTTCGACCCTGCGATATAGCCAACTTCTGACTCGTGCATTAGAGGTTGACATATGTCATGTTGTCATTTAATCATGATACTCAGTGAACACTTTTAAGTTCCCGCTATTCCTTCAGCTCACCGTTACTACATTAAAAAAGGATTTAGCACAGGCGCATTGAGAGTTTACAGATTATGAGATAAACAATTTACGACTCGTGGGCTTCGCGCCGTATACAGCACGCCCACTTGTTCTGTTTAATCCGCGCACGCATTCATCGATAATATCGGCACGCGTATTTCTCGACCAATCGGACTCTGACGGGATAGGCAATCCGTCATACTGCCATGTATTCAAGTGCAACACCCTGTACATGCTCAGAACTATACTTGCTATAAAATAATCTGAGCTATAATTGAACTATAATTGCTTTAAAATAATCAGAGCTCTTGAAAATTGACCGGCGTCTATGCCGATACATGTAAGGATCTGAATGCCTTTTTTTAATCTTAATTAATATTTTTTACTTTTAAAATGCAGAACTCTCTTTAGCATTCATATAGAACTATGTAATTTTTGAATTCTGACAATTATTGATAGGGAAAATGTCGTAAACAAAGTGAGTCGCTGTGTGAACTTGGCGGCTCAGTTCCTAAGCCATTTCTTTGATTTAATGACCAGAACTATTAGTTTAATTCATCAAGAACTGTAGAACTATTAAAAATAAAGCCAAAATTCTTAACAATTAATGAGTTTCCATGAAATAAGACGCCAGTTTCACACACACATCTTTTATTTAAAAAATAAGACTCATATGTGAAATAAATTTTTTAAATAAAAAATAATTATTTTTCAAAAAAATCTAAAAAACATTCTTGTTGCTACACAGTATATTTTAAAAATTTTAATTAAATTTTATTAAAGAAAATTACTAAAATATTTTTAAGGTATGTCCATTTCTTATTTTTCACAAAATTCAGCTTATTTATCAATTAATATTTTTGGTATTTTCAAGAATTTTGTATTTTTACTTACCGCAGTTTCTTATCCAAATATCAAATCTTTTATCAGTTTTTTGTGGAAAATAAAATAATTTACAGTTCTCTGATTTGACATTATTACAGTTCTTGTACACACATCTATCGAATATCGTGATTTTTTTCACATTACCGTTATTTATTTTGATCCACGAAAAAATTCCTGCAATAATTAAAAACAAACCGGCCGCGAACGGAAAACGCCGAGAAAGCACGCAATCTCCACGAATTTCCGCGAATCTCATGATTTTATCGAAGCTACAATTTCGCTGAAATTGTAGATTCTTAAAATCGGATCACTGTACACGTCACAATTCACAATAATATCTTTCAGTAACTGCAATAAAAAATCGTAAGATATTGAAAATCGCAAGCAAAACCACAATAGAATTCGATCAGTGAAACACAGTCGATATGGACATGCGAGAACAACAGAAAACAAGTGAACATTTAAACTAGTGTTGCGTTAATCTAGTTAATCTGCTTTATTGCGTTCGTTTATTTAAAAGTTTTAATTCTTCCAATATTTCCCTTTAATATATTTTAAAGATCCTATCTTTTAAAAGGCCTATTTTAAAGACGCTTTTCGGAAATAAAGTTTGAAAACGTGAGTTATTTAATTTTTATTTACTTTGTTATTATCGGTAATTTTAAGAATTTTCTGTTTGAAGATTATAAATCTTCTATTATCAATTTATTACAAATTTGTTGAATTTTTCGCTTATTTTCTTTCGCTTGTTCTGCGAGCTCATAAGCCTCTAGCGTTCTCGAGTGATCACAATTGTGTCCTACAGAACTTTTTCAATTGGACTTTTGTTTACGATTTTCAATGTCATACGATTTTTTATCATAGTTACAAAAAAATATTATTGTGAATTGACGTGTAATCCGATTTTAAGAATTTAAAGTTTCAATAAAATTGTAGTTTCGAAAAAAAAAATCACAAGATTTTCGGAAATTCGCGGAGATTGTGTGCTTTCTCGGCATTTTTCGTTCCCGGCCGGCTTGTTTTCAATTATTGCAAGTGTTTTTTGTGGATCAAAATAGATAACGGTAATGTGAAGAAAATGATATTGGACAGATAAGCATGATATTCAACATATAAGCATATAAAAAATGTAATGTCAAATTATAGAACTGTAAATTGTTTCGTTTTCTACAGAAGACTGATAAAAGATTTTACATTTAAATAAGAAGCTGTGGTAAATAAAAATACAAAAATCTTGAAAAAATACCAAAAATATTTGATGATGATAAATAAGTTAAATTTTGTGAAAAGAAATAGCTAAATCTTAGAAATTTCAAGTAATTATCTTCAATAAAATTTAATTAAATTTTTTTTAAATACACTGTAATGTGTAATAAGATAACAAACATATAATACATATTTCACATTTGAAATAAATTTTTTAATATTTTGAACATTATATTCTCTTTTTTTAATGAAAAAACATTTCATGTTTAAAATTGTATTTTTAATTTTTAATGATTTAAAAATAATAAAAATAAGACTCGCATCGGTACATAAATGTATAGAAAGGAAAAGACGGACTATCTGTAACCAAGTGCAGTAAAAAGAACGCAAATTTATAATTAAACATATTCGTTTATTTTTTAAAGTTTCAATCCTGGATTAGGACCATCTTCAGCAAACTAGTAAAAATAATTATTCTGTAAACATCTAAAAAACATTTTTTTAATGTAGACATTGCAGAGGTCGTTATATAAGAACGACACAAATGAAGAAGTAGGCAAACATTTCACTTCTCACTCGTCTCATGATCAATTAGGACTTGCACCAGGATGTCGGTAAGGGGCAAAGTGTGTCGATAACCAAAGCACAAAAATGGTGGTCTCGCCTTGACACAGTCTTTGGCTATCTGTCTATTAATCTATTAGTAATAACGTAAACGAAAAACATCGATTGGCCATATAATTCTACGTATATTGTCGCGAGCAACGGTCCATGTTATCGCATCTATGAATAACGACTGGTCATACGTATATCACTATGCCAAGCGAACCATATTATTACCGATATCTTTCTATGCCCGATTGGTCCCGAGGAATGCGTCGTACTCTCGTACCTGAGATTGGATCATATTCCCACTTTATCGCTTTCTCATTCATGCATGTCTTCTCGAAGCTTCTAGAAGTTCGGAAAGCTTTCGTGCATGTTCGAGTTTCAGCGACACAATTTATGTTCCGGAATGAACACTCTTGACCCCTATCGAAATTTATCTGAACTACTAACTCTTCCTCCTTGTTGATAAATTCTGCTATGTCATCATGCTTTTCTCTTATTTTAACACAGCAACGTATAAATGTATGAATAAATAAATAAATTTGTAACGATACGTTCGCGCACCGTTCCTATATATCTGACTAATAAAATGTTTATATTTCTCTACTTGCTTGTTCTATCGCACCCGCTAATTTCCTGTCGTACACCTGTTATCTCGCTCGCAACTATGCATGCACATACGCTCTCTCGCTTGCACGCTCGCTTTCTCGTTTGCTCTCACCGTTTTGCGCTTGCTGAATATTCGCGTATTTTCGCAGTCGTGCCCCACCTGAGTGATTCGCCAGGTAGGGAAATCTCCGGCCGAGTATAAGAGCCGGCACGACCAGTGCATCGAGGCAGTGATGATAGGCCGGGTGACTTTTTCGCGCATGCGCCGCGAACGTGGCGTTAACGAAGTATCTAGTAGAAGCAAAAGGTGTGTCACTGGTCGCCCTTATATAAATTTCTGAAAGAAAATTTTTAGAAAATTTTTACCAGTGATCAACAGCACACTTTCATTTCACTAATCACTTTTCTCGCTGTACTTTAAAATACTATCAAGAGACACGGTAGTGTCTTGTGTTAAGTCCCGCGTAAGTAACAAGACACTCCGTGTATAATTACGCGAGTCGGATAGTTGGAGATATTCGAGATTATCATATTGAAATAATCGCTGAACGGATCGAGTTCTTACTAGGCTTAATTGATAGCTTGAGCTTGATTTATATAAGAAAAGTGTCTTTATTTTTGCTCTACGTGCATCGTGAACAGCAATATTATGATCCAAAGTCGAAATATGAAAAATTTTCATTAAGAAACGTCTCCTTGGTCAACGCTCAAGTCCCCAATGCGCAAGCGTACAAAGTTGTACGTTTGACGCATTCGACGTAAGATTGCGCTAGCGGCGCTCCGTGATGTTAAGACTACTATATATACAGGGTGTCCTAGACCACTCGTACACCCCTTTTCTTTCAAAAACTAAGCATTTTAGAGAAAAACGTTTTCGACAAAAATTGTATGGTTTTGAGGGGAACATAAGATGTCATTAGTTTGACCTTGGATGGCATCGTTAAGGTCAGGTCAACGACACCTTTAATTTCTTAAATGGAACCACCTATTTTTTATTGCATATTCTTATAGCTTATGTCGAGAGCTTTCCAAAACGAGTGAAAGAGCATTTTAGTAATATAAAATTGCATGAAACGAATCATTCCGTCATAAGTAAACATAGATTGGAATCTGGGCATGAATTTGACTGGTCCAAACCTAATATATCACACAATAAAAAATATATACGAAAGAGAGAAATTGCTGAAATGTTTTATATTAAGAAATTCAATAATTTAATCAACCTACAGAAGGACACGGATAGTTTAAATAATGTCTACGACAAAATAATAAAGGTCGTGTAAATCGTTATTTTTGATTTAACATATTCAGTTCTTTGACGAAGTCTCACATTGACACATCGTTTTATCTCTCGTTTTCAAAGTAACGATCTTGCAACTATAACTTTTGAACCAAGTAAGCAAAAGCTGTCTGCCAGCAGCATGCGAGCAGATTCAAACAGAATATTGCGGCAGATTGGCGTCCGCATTAAGCTTGGGTTCTGCTAGCAGAATCTGTCAGCATAAACCGACAGCAGATTGACAGCAGAAATCGAGCAGAATCTGCGCACCATCTGCAATCCAATGGCAAATTGACAGCAGAAACTTCACAAGATTTGCGCTTACTTTTATTAATGTTATATAAATGCAACAAAATTGATTATTACAGGTGCTAAATAACAATATTGTTGGCAAGTTAATTAGAATTTTCTTAGAAAATGACATATATGTATGTAATATGTTATATCTCATATAGCGAAGGACTAATTTAATTTAATTAAATTAATAATAAAGTAAATGATAAAAGTAAATGTAACTTGTAAAACTTGAGATGTAATTTATTTAGAATTAAATTCTTGCTTTATGCCTCAAATAGGCAGTACATGAATAATTTTTCATTTATCATATTGATTCCAATCAGTTTAATATTCTGACTCTCATTTGCTTGTATCAGATATCAAAAATTAAAGTGATAGAAATTAAAATGATAATTACTATATTTTTAGTCTTTTATTCATATTCGCGACTTTATATATATTTCTGACAGAAATTCAATTACGAGAAAATACAGCTCATGTAGTGGTAAGTGAAGGAACTATCGAATCATGCAAATCCTTTTTTGCCATCTGCTATCAGAGATTATGTGCGCAGATCCTGCTAGATTTCTGCTGACAATCTGTTATCAAATTGCGTCACACAGATCCTGTTCAATTTCTGTCATCAATCTGCTATGATAATTTTAAACAAATCCTGTTCAGTTTCTGCTATCAAATTATGTCAGCAGGTTTTGTAACATTTCTGCTGACATTCTGTTATCATTATTTGATATAACAAATTTTTTATACAATCTGCAATCATACTGTGTCGACAAAAATTTGTAGCAGAAATTCACAAAATCTGTTTGAACAGACTTTGCTGACTGGGAAGTTTTATAAAACTATGACTTATTTGATCTATATATATTCGAATGGTTCACATTTAATGTGTGTGGTACTGTCTATTCAAACCGTTGAAAATCTAATTATCAATTTTATATTCCATTATATACTTGAAAAGGACCACAACCATATGGTCGAAATGTCATAATAAATAAATAAAATTTTGGCTAGTTTTGGTCAATTACATTATTTCCAAAATCTTTGATTATTTGACTAGCGATATTAAGATAATTTATGAATTTATCACATTTAATTTTAAATTGATTCAAAAAATATCTCTTTCACAAAAAATGAATCTTTGCACTCAATTTTGACAAATGCCTAATTTTGCTACATTTGCAGCTGGAGCCATTTAATTATGAGCGGCGGGAACTTAGTTATACTCCTAATATATTATATTCATATTACATATCTTTTTATTTGGTAATTATGCACTTTACGAACGACCTCACCGATTTTAATGATCTTGACATATATTGTCAAGCTCACTCTCCTGAGTAAGTATCAAAATGTTTTAAGTATCGCTCACTATTTATTAAAAAGTTATTAATGAAAAAAGTTTAATAAATATAATATGATTTTGTACACATCATGTATGTTTAAGAAAGTATATTTGAAGGAATATATGTTTAATACAAAAAGTCATCATTAAATGTAGAGTAAACTTTGTTTTTGTGTTGCAAAGTACATGCTTAGAGACGTGGGTTCCGCCCCCCCCCCCTTCGAAAGATATAACTTAACTCAAATCTATTGCTGATTTAAAACTAAAATTTGGTTTCAGATGAACCTTGCTTCGCATGGAAAGTTGCAAACCCATGTGAACTTTATTTTATCTTGCAAAATACATGCTTGGAGACAGTAAGTTCCCCCCTACGGGGAGACTCTACTTTCGAAAGATATAACCTAACCCAAATCTATTTCTGATTTAAAATTAAAATTTGATTTAAATCAGAATAGATTTAAGTTAAGTTATATCTTTCGAAAATGGAATTCCTCCGTAGGGGGGGGGGGGCGGAACACACTGTATCCACGCATGTACATTTTACCTTGATTCTTAAAATGTACATAATGTCTAAAAATTGCACATATAATTCGTAAAACTTTTTTCGTTAATAACTTTTTAATAAATAGTGAGCGACACTTAAAACCTTTTGATGTTTACTCAGGAAAGTGAGCTTGACAACATATGTCAAGATTATTGAAATCGGTGAAGTCGTCCGCATAATTACCTTTTATTTTAATATATTTATAATAAAATTTTTCTAATATTTAATTTATAGTATAATTTATTATTGGCTTTTCGGTAATCAGAATAATATTTTATAAACTACATTTAAAATTGACAGATGACTTAAAATTGATAAATGTAGATAAATGTTAGAATTGTAAAACAAATTCCTTTTCTATTCCAAGCTCTTTTATAATGTATCTTTTGCATCTTGCTTCTTGTTTTTTATTTTTTTACTTTTACATTTTTTGTTTTCTCGTTTTTTTGTTTCTTTTTGTGTCGTTCAAGATAAAAATTGACGAACTCCACAAGAAACAAGCAATACGTGACAAAAAATGTTCACACAATTGTTGATGTGTAAACAAATAATAGACAAAATTTAAGAAACAGGGGGTAAAAAGCATATTGTAAATAAACCTTAACAGTCATAATGCACGAATTGTTTGATATTAGTTATTACTGGCTCTACTAGTTTTATAAAATATTATTGACTACTATGTAAGAAACGCCTCAGGTAGCACACATTCTTTTTATATACATTTCTTAAATGTATGCAATATTTTTTAACCGTAAAGTATTAATAAGAAATATTTATGTAGAAACGTTTTTAAAATAGAAAATATATTCTGACCATTTTTAAACGTATTTTGACCGTTTTTAAGTGTTTTCTAAAAATATATCTCTTTTAGAAAGTTTTTCGAGTGAACATTTTAACCAATCAAAAACATTTCCAAGAAGTATGAAACAATTATGAAACGGTTCTAAAACGTTTCTCGAAGAAATATTTGCGAAACATATGCGAAACGAACATGTGCTACTTATGCCCGTTTCTACTAACGATTTAAGAAGATAACTTCTAGTTCTTGAATATTGGTTTCTACCATTTTTGTTTCTACCATTTGCTCAGGTTTAAACGTACATAAGCTAAGTTTATATTGAACAGTCAATTTTGGCTGTTTAGAAGTAGTCGAACTACGGTTAAGATATATAACTAGCATTCCTATAATTTCAAATATCTATATAATTTCACATTGTCATCTTCGGATGACGAAGATATAATCGAAAAATTAAATAGAAGAAAAAAAGCACTTAAACAACGTATTAATTATATTTTAATTTTATTATATATTTTCTCTCGTCTTACAATTGATATTTTATTATAACTGTAATTACACTTTATCTCAAATCACTTTCTAACTCTTTCTGTTTTTCTTCTTTTGTAAATGCTTTTGTCTTAACATGTCCGATCTCATTCAAAGCTCAAGAATGTCAACAAATTCAAAAATATTCAAAAATTTAAAGGTTATGTGACAAGATACAATATCGTTATAGCTAACATTGATCAATCAATATGCGAGTTGTAGTAAGAGATTCTAGAATTGTAACATATAATGTACTTATAAGTTTTAGCTAAATGTTTATATTATAATGTTGGTAGAAAATAATCAGCATTAAATTTTAAGTTTAATTTTAACAAAAGTTTCGCTAAACTGAAGATTAAGGCGAAGATGAAACGAAATAGAAACGAGCATAACAATATTCAGTAGTTCATTAGTTTATAAGTCAATATGATTAATTATGTTTAGTATATCTGGGTACACACCTTGTGAATGTACATACCACATATAAACATAAAATAATAAATGATATGATAAGTGATCTCGATCCGACTGACTATTTTTAGGTTCTATCAAAATGGTTGATCAAATATCCAGACATAATACAAACAGGAAGCGCTACAGTAGATGGTGTACTCACTGTATTACTTAGCACTACTATTCTAGTCGGTGGTGCATTAGGGTGCTTTTTGGATAATATCATCCCAGGTATGTTTTCAATCAATTTTAAATTAATAAATAATAATAACTGTATAATTTGGGAATTATTTATTTATACTAGGACTGTGAATTAATTTTGAGGGATTTACAATAGATGGCGTAACTTATGCTATATCGCATCGGACACTTCTGTAACTATATTCATGTCAAAGCTCTGTCATTAGGCTTTACTTTTTATTACGTGTCATTTTGCTGAAGTGTAAACAACATATTTTTTCTCAGCTCCGAAGATGTCGAATTACAAGCCAACAAAACACCATTTGCGGGAAGTTTTACTTTTCCTGTTTAATTCAAAGAAAAGTGCTGCTGAAAGTCATCGAGTACTGTTGGAAACTTACGGTGAACATACTCCATCGATAAAAACGTGTGAGTATTGGTTTCGACGTTTTAGAAGTAGTGATTTCGATACAGTTGACAAAGAACGTCCTGGTCAACCGAAAAAGTTCGAAGATGAGGAATTGGAAGCATTACTCGACCAAGATTCATGTCAAACGCAAGATGAACTTGCTGAATCGTTGAATGTTGATCGCACAACAATTTCCAAACGTTTAAATGCATTCGGTATGATTCAAAAGCAAGGAAATTGGATGCCATACGAATTGAAGCCGAGAGATGTTGAACGGCGATTTTTCACGTGCGAACAATTGCTTCAATGGCAAAAAAGAAAGGGTTTTTGCATCGTATCATCACTGGCGATGAAAAATGGATACGCTACGATAATCCTAAGCGTAGAAAATCGTGAGGTTTGCCTGGTGATGCATCAACATCGATGGCAAGGCTGAATATTTATGGTTCGAGCTCATGCTCTGTATTTGGTGGGACCAGCTTGGTATTGTGTACTATGAGCTGCTTCAACCGAATGAAACCATCACTGGTGAACGCTACCGAACACAATTGATGCCTTTGAGCCGTGCATTGAAGGAAAAACGGCTGCAATTCGAGCAAAGGCACGATAAAGTAATTTTTCAGCATGACAACGCTCGATCACATGTTGCTCGTGTAGTCAAAAAATACTTAGAAACGCTGAAATGGGATGTTTTACCCCACTCGCCATATTCACCAGATATTGCTCCATTGGATTACTACTTGTTCCGATTCATGGAACACGGCCTGGCTAAGCAGCGCTTCCAATCTTACGAAGATACGAAAAATTGGATTGATTGGTGGATAGCATCAAAAGATGAGTTGTTCTTTCGATGAGGAATCTGTATGCTGAGATATCCAGAAAGATGGGAAAAAATAGTGACTAGCAATGGACAGTACTTTGAAAAACAATAATGTACACAATTTTTCACAATAAAGCCTTGAATTTACAAAAAAATCCCTTAAAATTAATTCACAGTCCTAGTATCATTAACGGACTTGCCGATGACCTTGATTTTTACATATGTTGTAGGAGATTGTTGATTAATTATTTTGTTTGTTTTATTTGGCGATCTCTTATAGTTTTTGAGATATTTAACAACAAAGGTTTAATGTGTGTGTGTATGTATGATGAAAACGTAATTTTTTAATACTACATACATTTAATACACAAACTACATGAGTTCTTCGTGTATTAAAAGAAGCTTCGCTCTTGCATCTTTACCCCCAAAAAAATTTCTGTTTTGTGCACTACGAAAGTACGATGCAATACTAAAACACGTTGCAATTTGGATTATATGATATGACCGAAATCAAATTTTAGTTGAATAAAAAAAAATAGGTTTAGGTTAAGTTATATTTTTTGGAAGTAGAGCCCCTTCGGGGCTCTATCTGAGGGAAGGGAAAAGGCCGATACTCATGGTATACGCACACATATACTTTGCAAAACATAGTTTACTTTCAACGCGGATTACGGACAGATGTAGATTGAATTTTACCCAATTGCATCGTTTTACTTTAATATTACGCGCGCGCGCGCGCGCGCGCGCACGCGCGCACGCACACACACACACTCACACACTCACACACTCATACACACACTCACACACTCACACACACACTCACACTCACACACACACACACACACAGAACTTATTAATTACGTGAGTGACGTATATATTGCAATTAAATGATTTTACTAAATAATAGAAACACCCCGAATACATTGTAAACAAATACCTGATATATGTACTTTATATAATAAATATATATGGTCGTTGAAAAAAATGTAGTCGAAACTAGCCAGAAATTTGTTTATTAATACGACGTTTCGACCATATGGTTGTGGTCCTTATCAAGTATATACTGGAAAGATTTATAAATAAATTTAACAATTAATTTACGGTTTGAATAATATAACATTTGTGCTTGTTATATTATTCAAACCGTAAATTATTTTTTTTTTTTTTTTATATATACTGAAAGATTTATAAATAAATTTAACAATTAATTTACGGTTGAATAATATAACAAGACAATGTTATATTATTCAAACCGTAAATTAATTGTTAAATTTATTTATAAATCTTTCCAGTATATACTTGATAAGGACCACAACCATATGGTCGAAACGTCGTATTAATAAACAAATTTCTGGCTAGTTTGGTCGACTACATTTTTTTCAACGATCCTTGGATTATCTGACTAGCGACATAAAGTTATTTTATAAATTTTAAATATATATGGTGTTAAAAATAACGTTTTAATCATTTTTTTTCATTAAATATCTCGAAAACTATAAGAGATCACCAAATAAAACAACAAGAAAAATTAACCAGCAACTTCATCTTTACAATATAAATATATATATAAATATATAAATATATAAAGATCAAGATCATTGGCGAGACCTTGTCCGTCAATGTAAATAATTACCAATTTATTTATTTGTTTGACATCAAGGTAACGCAAAAGAACGTGGATTGGAGGATTGGGCAAAGGAAATGGAATTGATAGATCCCACGATTGATAAAAAAACTAACGAAATGTCTAATGTTGAATATGTCTGGAACACTTTTGATTTTCCGTTTGGAATGAATTTGTTGACAAGGTAATCGCATAATTTTCGTTTTATTTTCGTTTGTACGTAAAATGATAATAATAATTATTATATTATTTGTATGTAGATGATAATAATAACTATATCTTTCAGATGGAAATGGACATCTTATGTGCCATTTTTACCCACATATAAAAGATTATAAATTTTAGACAGTACATAAAAGCCAAAAGACATTTTAAAGATGTTTTAAGAACGATAAGATGTCTTTAAATTGTTTTTTTAAATGTCTTAAAAATGTTTTGGAATGTACTGCTTTAAGAATGCCTTTTTATCTGATTGTAATTGAAAATATGTAATACAAAGGAAAGATAAGTAACCATAGTAGATGTTTTCTAATTAGGACATGTTAAATTTCATTGTGGTACTCCATGTAAAATTTTTATTAGAATGATTAGCATAGATTTAATTTCTGTAAATTTCAATAGAAAACACACATTATGATTTTCTATTTTTATTGTTCCAAAAATTTGGAACTGCAATCTATTTTTATATTCGAGACAACATATTTCTAAAATATATCTAAAAAACTTAAGATTTAAAGATATCTTTTGATTTTTTGTGCTATTTGGAATCTTTTTAATAAAGAGGAAGAATGTAAGAGAAATAAAAAGAAAAGAATGTAAAGATAGAAAAATGTGAGTGATCATTATTGTAACAACGAAAAATATTATTGTAATTAATTTTTATAAAATTAATTTAATTTTTTTAATGAAGATATGTTTCTATTTTAAATCAAATTTGTTTTAATTCTATTTTTATGAGAATTACAGATGATAAAATTATATTTTGTTTGATTAAAACTACTGAGATAAGTAGAGATAATAATACCTACTTTATCAAGCAATAATATTAGCAGATTAAGAAATTTTTCGATAGAAAATTGTTAAATAAATAAAGAAAACACTTAAATAAAAAATAAATAAAGAATAAATAAAAAATAAATAAAGAGAACTTTTTCCTGTAATAAAAAATATATTATAATAAAATTAAATACCGCACAATTAATAATTACCACAATTTAAATATTACATATAACCTAATCAGTCAAGTCTGTTCTAACAGATTTTGTTAACTGCTTGCTACAAATTATTACCAATAGAAAGAAATTGCAGATTGTATGCAAAACCTGTTCTCACATAGAACGAAAACCTCTAATGGACATCCATTAGACGTCTATCCCAGAGAGAAATGACAAGTCGAATAGACGTCTAAGACGTTTAATAGATGAATATTCGACTTGTAATTTCTCTCTGGGATCATAGAAATGTAAAATCTCCAGTAGACGTCAATTAGACATGGACAACCACAAGAAATCCGTAGTTCTGCATTGTGTACATCCATTAGATCTCCATTAGAAGTCTTCAAAGATGTCCATTAGACGTTGCATGAATTATTAATAAAGGATTTGCGAAGCCTCGGTGGACGATTAATCGACGCTCCGTGAATTATTAATACAGGGCTTACGGAGCCTTGGTAGACGATTAATAGAAGTTCCGTAGATCATTAATAGTGATCCATATTCACAGAATATGGATGGCTGAAATATATAATTGCAAATAAAAATAATATTAAAAATTGTAAAAAAACTTTGTTTATTGAAAATAAAATTACAAATTAATTTAATGCTTTAGGCTTTTTGGTCCTCGCCGCGATCATGTTGGATTATGACGTCAGAAACGAGAAATTATACGCTGAAAATTTTTGCGTGCCATTTTTAGATAAATTTTTAGATAAATTTTTAGATATTGATGTCAATATTAGATAATTTTTAGCTATTAATATTAATATATAAAAATTATGTACAATTTTTTAAATTTATGTTTACAATAAATAATTATAAATAATTATGAATATGAAATATACAAATCAACATATATAATTCATACATATATAATTCTGCAATAATTACCATACACATATAATTATACAATAATTATATTACTACAAAGAGATCTAACGAATATACCTTGCGAGAATGATTGAAGTTCGAATTTGAGACCTATTGCTTTTGTTTGATTCGCTGTTTCTTTTCGCAGATTTCCGAGAACATGTAAGGGATGAACTTTCATTTGTACTTTCATCGTACAATTACTGACCTTTTAATACAAAATAAAACATGAATGTACAAAGTGTAAAATATAAATTTCGTATATGTATCATAAATAGATATAATAGATCTGTTTGTGTACTTACGTTTTGGAGGAGAGGAAGGAGAGGGTAAATTTACGTCTGTGCATGATTCGCTTTCAAACGAAGATACAACTTTTTTCGCTCTAATTTTTCTATAAGAACTCCGCTTCCTTGTCGGTATCCAAGTCTGATAGATTGCCTTTCTTGCTTTTTCATCGGTCTTTTGTAAGGATGCTGAAAATATTTTAAATAGCAGTAGCAAATATTATTACGAAAAAGAAGAAAAAAATTAAAATTTTTATTTATACTTACGATACTCGTAAAAAATCCATTCAAATTTAAAAAAAAACCAATCAGAAGTTGGCGTTTCTTCTTTTTCAATCGTCTTCTGAATTTTATAATTTGTCTTATAATGTGATCCAGTAAGCAAAATGTTAGCAGTCTGCCAGCAGCATACAAGCAGATTCAAACAGAATATTGCGGCAGATTGGCATCAACTGCGTCCGCATTAAGCTTGGGTTCTGCTAGCAGAATCTGTCAGCATAAACCGACAGCAGATTGACAGCAGAAATTGAGCAAGATCTGCGCGTGCAATTTGATGTTAGATTGTCAGCAGAAACCGAGCAGAATCTGCGCATGCAACCTGATGGCAAATTGACAGCAGAAACTTCACAAGACTTGCGCTTTTATTAATGTTATATAAATGCAACAAAATTGATTATTACAGGTGCTAAATAACAATATTATCGGCAAGTTAATTAGAATTTTCTTAGAAAATAACATATATGTAATATGTTATATCGTAGTTATATCTCATATAGCGAAGGACTAATTTCAATTCAATTTAATTAAATTAATAATAAAATAAATGATAAAAGTAAATGTAACTTGTAGAACTTGAGATGTAATTTATTTAGAATTAAATTCTTGCTTTATGCCTCAAATAGGCAGTACATGAATAATTTTCTATTTATCATATTGATTCCAATCAGTTTAATATTCTGACTCTCATTTGCTTGTATCAGATATCAGAAATTAAAGTGATAAAAATTAAAATGATAATTATTATATTTTTAGTCTTTTATTTATATTCGCGACTTTATATATACTTCTGATAGAAATTCAATTACGAGAAAGTACAGCTCACGTAGCGGTAAGTGAAGGAACTATCGAATCATGCAAACCCTGTTCCGTTTCTGTCATCAATCTCTTATCAGAGATTGTGTGCGCAGATCCTGTTCGATTTCTGCCACTAATCTGCTATGATAATTTTAAACAAATCCTGTTCAGTTTCTGATCATAAATTATGTCAGCAGGTTTTGTAACATTTCTGCTGACATTCTGTTATCATTATTTGATATAACAAATTTTTTATACAATCTGCAATCATACTGTCGACAAAAATTTGTAGCAGAAATTATCAAAATCTGTTTGAACAGATTTTGCTGACTGGGTAGCTGAAAGGATATTTGCATAAATCCTTACTCTGTAGCCACACACATTTTCGGTATTATTTGAATACCGTCAGAGAATTCCACGAAAATAAATTCTTGATTCAGCATTTTTCTGAAATTCCTAACAAATTTATTTTCTGTGTAACAATAAACACACACACACACACACAAGATATCTATTCAAATATTTGCACAAGAAATCTATTTTTATATCTTGTGTATAGATTATGTACAGGGTGTTTCCGCAACATACACATCATTAAGTCGGGATGCCCATCGTCAGGGGCATACTTTATTAGACTCACTGAATAAGATTAAAATGCGAGTTCAACGGGGAGTAAGGAAACGGAAATCTTATCATTTTATTATAATAAATAATTGCAAAATTTAATAATATAGATAAAATATATATTTAATAATATATATTATATATTTGTATATAATATAATTTTAATAACATATAGATAATCATAATATAAAGGGTGTCCGTCAATTTTTGACCTTCACAAAATAAGAAAGTAGATTGGCTCAAATTAAGAAGGAATGACCTCTATTGTTTTGTGATTATCGCAATAATTAACGAAAAATTAAATAAAGAAGATCGATCAATCTGCGTGAGTAAAAGCGCGTGGCGACAAAAGTCCCACTGTAATCTGATACTACGAGCGCGGCGAAGCGGTGGGCTCTCCGAGACATGATGGTGGTTTGCGTAGAGACCCTATAAAGAGAGACTCGCCAACTCATTCTGGACTCTGATTGGCTGGAGTTTTCATCGTCCAGGAAGTGCACATGGTGCCGTCCATGTTATACCATTTGTGCACCGTTTGCACTATAAAGTCATACCAAGACATATAGTATAACCAAGTATAATCTGTTTACGAGTGTTCATGTATGTATTGTACATTGATATGTATAATTATAATTTCATATTGATATTTATATTGTGAACATTCATATTGTGGTAAGTTAATTATCACATCTAAGTAAGATTATAAAAAAATTTTGAATTAATAAAATGTAAAGACGCTCTATAATTAAATAAATAATAGGTAAGTTAGAGAGATACTTTTTTCATCAATAATATTCTTATCATAGATTTGAATTTTACAATTTGCAATGCCGTATACTTGCTGCGCACCGAGATGCTTTAATAAACCTGATGAAGGATATGCGTTGGTGCGGTTTCCAAAAGAAGAGTAGCATCAAAAAACATGGTTAAATGTTGTTTTTGGCAAGAACGCGTTAAAACGTTCTTTGGAAAATTTTAGATTGTGTGAAGTAAGCATACATAATAAGAATGATATATAGGATTATTCAAATAAAAGTAGTTTTAAAAATGTTTATTTTCAGGTACACTTTGACCAATCTGATTTATTGGTAGTGGGTCGCCGGAAAGAAATAAAAAAAGGTGCAATACTATCACGGTTTTGTCAATGTTCCTCTGTGGATTTTTGTGACATCGCAAATTAGTAAGCGAAAGAAAAAAGGAATTCATGTGCAATGTTAAAAAAAATTAGATTCAGAGAATCAACAATGTATAGAGCATTCTTACAGCTTTATTTCTTCTATACTCACAAAAAATCGTGTTCCTTTAAAACAAATTTCGCCAAATATTGTAGAACATTCTTATAATAATCAAATTTTGAAGCAAAAATATATTTATAATAGTAGGGTATGTTACATATATAATATAGTATTTATATGATAATATAGTATGTGATATAGTAATAAAATAAATATAAATATATAAATATATTCTGATAAAGTTTATTTTTATTATCCTTTATTGATATAGTATCTTAACACACATTAAACGATTAATAATAGCTTACAAAAATTTCACATTTTATTATATAAAAATATTTTACAACTATTGGGTTGGCAACTAAGTGATTGCGGATTTTGTCATAGATGGTCTTAGCACATTTTTTTGCTTTGTCAACGTGTTCAAAGCACCTAACCTATATTGTTTTCTTGTTGTTTGGACTTCCGCCTTTAATTTAGTAAAAAAATTGTATCGATTAGTTATTTAGTTTTGTTTTTATCCCAATTTAAAAATGGAAGAACAAGACGCATTTCAGACATATTTTATTGTATTATTTCCGAAAAGGCAAGAACGCATCGCAAGCACACAAGAAGTTATGTGCCGTATATGGGAATGAAGCCTTGAAAGAAAGGCAGTGTCAAAATTGGTTTGCCAAATTTCGTTCTGGTAATTTTTCATTGAAAAATGCGCAACGATCTGGCCGTCTAGTTGATGAGACCCATATCAAGGCCATTATCGATTCAGATCGTCATAGCACAACACGTGAGATTGCAGAGAAGCTCAATGTATCGCATACATGCATTCAAAAAAATTTGCAAAAATTTTGAATTTTCCTTCTTATTTAAAATCCGCAATCACTTAGTTGCCAACCCAATATTATAAAAAATATGATTTAAATTCAATAAAATTTAAACTTATTCTGCAGAATTAGTTCCATAACATTTCTAACATTCCTTAACATTTCATTTTCTTTTTTAAGTTTTCGCACAGCTCTTTTAATAAAAGAAACATCTGAAGACAAATAGATGTTTTCAGAATTTGACATGTCATTTTTCTCTATAGAACATCTTTTTTTAATTTCATTAATTGATAACGGAAGTGTAGTAAATGGACAATTATAGTAATGATTTATCATACGCACTTACTTCTTGGATAACTGTGCAGTATTTTCTATTGTATGATTGATTATTGAACAAGCTACATTTCTTATAGAGGGATACTCGGACGTATTACCTGCTTGACAAATGTGATTATCAAGTCTTGTTTTAACATTATGCACAAGAATTTTTTCTCTCTTCTGTGTCTTAGATTGCAATTTGCTATAAGAATGTTCTATATATTGTTGATTTAAATTCTGTGAATCCAATTTTTTTTTAACATTGCGCACATGAGTTCCTTTTTTCTTTCGCTTACTAGTTTGCGATTTGTCACAAAAATCCACAGAGGGACATTGACAAAACCGTGATGGTATTGCACCTTTTTTATTTCTTTTCGGCGACCCACTATCAATAAATCAGATTGGTCAAAGTGTACCTGAAAATAAACATTTTTA
The DNA here is from genome assembly GCF_003227725.1 of Camponotus floridanus. Classification (NCBI taxonomy): domain Eukaryota; kingdom Metazoa; phylum Arthropoda; class Insecta; order Hymenoptera; family Formicidae; genus Camponotus; species Camponotus floridanus. The sequence continues at coordinate 21,698 of NW_020229861.1, forward strand.
AAACTACTTTTATTTGAATAATCCTGTATAACATTCTTATTATGTATGCTTACTTCACACAATCTAAAATTTTCCAAAGAACGTTTTAACGCGTTCTTGCCAAAAACAGCATTTAATCATGTTTTTTGATGCTGCTCTTCTTTTGGAAACCGCACCAACGCATATCCTTCATCAGGTTTATTAAAGCACCTCGGTACGCAGCAAGTATACGGCATTGCAAATTGTAAAATTCAAATCTATGATAAGAATATTATTGATGAAAAAAAGTATCTTTCTAACTTACCTATTATTTATTTAATTATAGAGCGTCTTTACATTTTAATAATTCAAAATTTTTTTATAATCTTACTTAGATGTGATAATTAACTTACCACAATATGAATATTCACAATATAAATATCAATATGAAATTATAATTATACATATCAATGTACATACATGAACACTCGTAAACAGATTATACTTGGTTATACTATATGTCTTGGTATGACTTTATATAGTGCAAACGGTGCACAAATGATGTAACATGGACGGCACCATGTGCACTTCCTGGACGATGAAAACTCCAGCCAATCAGAGTCCAAAATGAGTTGGCGAGTCTCTCTTTATAGGGTCTCTAGGTTTGCGATATATCGCAATATCGTGCTGAAAAATCACTCGTCTTTTTAGTGGCGAGAAAATGATGTGCTATCATTTCCACCTTGCGGTAAATAGCATGGTGCGCTTTTTTATAGTGGTTTCCCTCATAGGCCTATTCCACTCTAAATTTGAAAATTATTCAAAATGCCATTACTATACGCTGAATATATCTTAAACTAAATGTAAAAAATTGATGGTGACAATACCTTTACAAAAATTGATCCGTGGTTGAAAATCCCTCGATAAAATGTATTGCACACGTTGATAATGATACGTTGATAAAATGCTTCAAGAATTCTTTCTTCATCTCGTACACGAAGGCGCACTGCTGGTGAAAATGAAGTATACTCTACAGGAATATACGGATATGATTGTGGCATACGGACTAGCGGGAAAAAATACTTATTGTGCCGCCGCAATTTACATGGAATCATTTCCCGGGTGTGCACGAAAACCAAGTGGCCGTACAATTTTACGTGTTGTGCAATAATTATGTGAAACTGAGTGTCGTGCATAATATTTTATTAACGTATCATTATCAATGTGTGCAATACATTTTATCGAGGAATTTTCAACCACGGATCAATTTTTGTAAAGGTACTGTCACCATCAATTTTTTATATTTAAGATACATTCAGGGTATAGTAATGGCATTTTGAATAATTTTCAAATTGAGAGTGGAATAGGCCTATGGGAAACCACTATAAAGAAAGCGCATCATGCTATTTACCGCAAGGTGGTGTGGAAATGATAGCGCATCATTTTCTCGCCACTAAAAGGACGGGTCATTTTTCGGCGCGGTATTGCGATATACCGCAAATCACCATCATATCTCGAAGAGCGATCCGCCCATCGCTTCGCCGTACTCGTAGTATCAAATTATAGTGGGACGACTCTCATCGCCGCGCGCTTCTACTCACGCAGATTGGCCGATCTTCTTTATTTAATTTTTCGTTAATTATTGCGACAATCACAAAACAATAGAGGTCCTTCGTTTTTAATTCGAGCCAATCTACTTCCTTATTTCTTCAAGGTTGAAAATCGACGGATACCCTGTATAGGCGCGAAATAAACTCTCTGAAGACGCGATATTTACTTCACGAAAGCGGGATACAGAATGTCTTTTGGAAAACCAAGATTCAGCATACGTGATCCGGGAGAAAGTTTTATGACAGGAAAATTCTAAGGGACGAGTAACCGTAAGGAAAAACCATGTGCTTGCAATATGTTGATTGATAATCTAAGGCAGAGCTGTTCACGTTTTGCACTTTTCGGCCGATTTCCGATTTGAGTCAACGCCTATCGTCCCTCCCTTTACGTCTCGAGACACTTTACTACAGGAGCGGCGCATCTGTAACGCGATGCCGTTCCCTACGCCCCGTCTGCCAAAGGTCAATTTTAAAGAAATATCTAAAGAGAGATATCTAAGATATCTAAGATAAAGAGATATCTAAGATTCTAAAAAGATATTTAAATTGTAAAGAACTCGAATATTTAAAATATTCGATTAAATATTAGATTATCAATCAACAAATGACAAGCACATGGTTTTTCTTTACGGTTACTCGTCCCTTAGAATTTTCCTGTCATAAAACTTTCTCCCGGATCACGTATGCTAAATTTTGGTTTTCCAAAAGACATTCTGTATCCCGCTTTCGTGAAGTAAATATCGCGTCTTCAGAGAGTTTATCTCGCGCCTATATAGAGTACACATCGCGACTTGATTTAAATTACATTAAATTTATACAATAAACGGACCGTTTAAATTGTAGATAAAATAAATTCGGAGTTATTCATTTAACGCGAAGCGTCAATTATTTATCTCCCGAGATCACCCACATATACAGGATGTTTCCGCAACATATACATCATTAAATCGGGTTTCCAGTGCGAGATCGTCACTCTCATGACTGTTTCTTTGCGTTCGACACAAGGCATACGAAATCTTTCGTGCGATCACTAAGAGCATCGATTGACTCAAGCATAGCCCCAAGCATCGTGGGTGTTTCTCCTCGCCGAGAAAAACCAAGAAAAAAATCTTCGACCCCGGCGGGATTCGAACCCAATATCCCTACATCCATGGGGCCTGTGCAACCAGCATGTTAACCACTCAACCATCGAGGATTCTAGTAAAACTTCAAATATTGACAAAAATACGTTAATCCTAGGGAAAGTGGAAAAAGCACGGTTCTATGTAATCACATGCTTCTTCGCAAATTTTCATTCAAATAAAGTAGTGCTAGGCTGTCTGAGAATAGACAATGTGTGTAACATTAACAACACATTTATCCCTGAAAAAATAATACAGACGACCCTAGCGTTGCAGATAGTGCGCATGTAATTAATCGCCTGCTCTGTATATATATATATATATACAGGGTTGGACAAAAGTTCCGGAACGGTCAATTATCTCAGGAAATATTGATTTATTAAAAAAATGTTTCGAACAAAAGTTGTAGGATTCAAGAAAATCTATTTACTGATCTTATTGACCTTGAGTGGCGTTGCCAAGGTCAGGTCAAGGTCACGTCAATTTTTTTAAATTAAACATACCATTTTTAATTCCAGAATCTAATAGCTGTCAAGAGCTTTCCAAAACCTTATAATGAAGTATTTTTTCGTTAAGCACATGATGAATTATGAAGCTTGAAAGTTACAGTATCGCCGGCATTAGCATTACCCAAGATATACCACGCGGAGGTTGCACGGTCGGATTTATATCTTTTTTGTTTTGTGATATGTGCGTGTGTGTGCGTGTACGTGTGTGTGCGTGTGCGTGCGTGCGTGCGTGCGTGCGTACGCGCGCGCGCGTGCTCTCTCATGTGTTTCTAAATAAATGTTCATTAATTTTTTAAGTGTTCAAATTGATGTCCTCCTGCTTCTTGGCAGTATCCTAAGCGAAAGTAAAATGTATCTGTGACGTTTCTTAAAGTTTCCGGTGTTATTAAATTTGAAATGTTTAATATTCTTTCCCTTAAATCGTTCACGTTGGTAGGTTTCGTTTCATAAACTCTACTTTTCAAATATCCCCAGTAGAAAAAGTCTAACGGGTTTAGATCAGGAGATCTGGGTGGCCATTCTATCGTGCCTCTTCTACCAATCCATCGACCAATAAAAGTTTCGTTTAGAAAATTGCGTACACGCAATGCGAAATGAGCTGGAGCCCCATCATGTTGATACCAAACATTTTCAAAAGCATCTCCAGCAATATTTTGGATACCCGGTATTATTCGGTTTCTCAACAAATCTAAATAACTTTTCGCTGTTATATTACCATCAATAAAAAATGGTCTTATGATACGATTACACAATATTCCGGCCCAAACATTTACTTTCTCAGGATACTGCGTGCGGCAATCTCTCATCCAGTGAGGATTTTCATCAGCCCGTTTTAATAAAAATCTTGTGTTTGCGTAGTAAATTAACAGAGAAAATGAAGTGTGACTCTGCAGGATATACGGATATGATTGTGGCATACGGACTAGCGGGAGAAAATACTTATCGTGCGGCCGCAATTTACATGGAATCATTTCTCGGGCGTGCACGAAAACCAAGTGGCCGTACAATTTTACATGTTGTGCAATAATTATGTGAAACTGAGTGTCGTGCATAATATCGGTATAACCGGTCCAGCAGTGCGTCTTCGTGTATGAGATGAAGAAAGGATTCTTGAAGAATTTTATCATCGTATCACATTATCAACGTGTGCAATACATTTTATCGAGGGATTTTCAACCACGAATCAATTTTTGGTAAAGGTACTGTCCATTAATTTTTTACATTTAGGATATATTCAGCGTATAGTAAATGGCATTTTGAATAATTTTTAAATTGAGAGTGGAATAGGCCTATGGGGGAAACCACTATAAAAAAAAGCGCACCATGCTATCTACCGCAAGGTGGTGTGGAAATGATAGCGCATCATTTTCTCGCCACGAAAAGGGGGGACGGGTCATTTTTCGGCGCGGTATTGCGATATATCGCAAACCACCATCATGTCTCGGAGAGCGACCCGCCCACCGCTTCGCCGCGCTCGTAGTATCGGATTAGTGGGACGACTCTCGTCGCCGCGCGCTTTTACTCACGCAGATTGGCCGATCTTTTTTATTTAATATTTCGTTAATTATTGCGACAATCCCAAAACAATACAGGTCATTCCTTTTTAATTCGAGCCAATCTACTTATTTATTTCATTAAGGTCGAAAATCGACGGACACCCTGTATTTGAACTTTTTTTAACGTAGAATTTCCTGAGATATTTTAAATTTCAATACAATATTTATGATTCTTGTCAGTCGAATATCTCGAAAACCGAAAGCGAAAAATATTTCAGACAAAAGTTGTCTGGTTTTAAGGAGGCTATAAGATGATACCATTCAAGAGCTAAAAATAAGTGCCATTAAAAAATTTATTTTAATTTAAAAATTTAAATTTTTAAATGAAATTTTTAAATTTTAAAAAATTTTTTATTTTTAGCTCTTGAAAGTCAAACCAATAGTACCATCTAATGCGTCGTCTACAATAGGACTTTAAGACTTAAGATTTCAGAAATTGACCAATTACAATTGAATTTAAAGAAGAATAATAAATATGATTGGTCAATTTCTTAAATTTTAAGTCTCATTATAGCCGCTTTATAGCCTTCTTAAAACCAAACAATATCATCATAATATATAAAATTTAAAATATCTCAGGAAGTCCTGCATTAAAAGGCTTCAAATATAGGGTTATGGAGAGCTCTCGAGGTCAGCTACAAGAATATGTAATAAAAAATAGAGGATGCCATAAAAAAATTGAGGTGACCTTCACGTGACCTTCAAATGACTATCCAAGGTTGAACCAATGATACCATCTTATGGCCCCCTCGAAATCATAAAACTTTCGTCTGAAACATTTTTCTTTAAAATGCTTTGTTTCCAAAATAATTGCGTACGTTGATTAAAATGACTCACCCTGTATATGTATATGTGTATATATATATATATATATATATATATATATATATATATATATACAGGGTGTCCCTGAGCATGTGCTCACTCATTTGTAAAAAGGTAGAGCGCAGTAAATTAAATAAAGAAATCCTATTATATGTAACGATTTTTGTAATAACAAATATTAATTATTGAAATCGGACGAATGAGAGAAGCGCTCGAGCGCTCGAGCTATCACGGCCCACCGTGTCAGATATTGCCTGCCGACACGCGGCGGGAGGAGGGACAGCGCGCCAAACAATGCCAGAAATGAGACGCGAGATGCGAGTCTTGACGCGATGCAGTGAAACGTGAAAATGGCGATAGCGGTAACCACGGGTAGCGGCGCGTTGTCCCTCCTCCCGCCGCGTGTCGGCAGGCAATGTCTGACGGTGGGCCGTGCTATAGCTCGAGCGCTCGAGCGCTTCTCTCATTCGTCCGATTTCAATAATTAATATTTCGATTGTTATTACAAAAATCGTTACATATAATAGGATTTCTTTATTTAATTTACTGCGCTCTACCTTTTTACAAATGAGTGAGCACATGCTCAGGGACACCCTGTATATACAGGGTGAGTCATTTTAATCAATACACTCGAATATCTCGAAAACAGCTATCACTCTTCAGAAAGAAATGTTTCAAACAAAAATTATAAGGTGTAAAGGGGGACATAAGATGGTAGCATTGGTTTGACCTTGGAAAGTCATTTCAAGGTCACATAAAAGTCACCTTCAATTTCTTAAATTGAACCCACTATTTTTCATTACATATTCTTGTAGCTTATCTCGAGGGCTTTCCAAAACACTACAGACAAATGTTTTTTCATTAAGTACTTTTTGAGTTATAAGGCTTCAAAGTTTGCAGTACTTCGATATAAAATGTAAAATATCTCGTAAAATATTTAGTTTTCGGTAGTCTTACCCTAATACTTTTATGCACAGGATAATGAGACAAAACTATTGGTGCAAAGAAAACGTATGATTGTTTATAATAAAAAATGTGTAATTTGCAATGCACTTTTTGTTATAAACAATCATGCGTTTTCTTTGTACCAATAGTTTTGTCTCATTATCCTGTGCATAAAAGTATTAGGGTAAGACTACCGAAAACTAAATATTTTACGAGATATTTTGCATTTTATATCGAAGTACTGCAAACTTTGAAGCCTTATAACTCAAAAAGTACTTAATGAAAAAACATTTGTCTGTAGTGTTTTGGAAAGCTCTCGAGATAAGCTACAAGAATATGTAATGAAAAATAGTGGGTTCAATTTAAGAAATTGAAGGTGACTTTTACGTGACCTTCAAATGACTTTCCAAGGTCAAACCAATGCTACCATCTTATGTCCCCTTCACACCCTACAATTTTTGTTTGAAACATTTCTTTCTGAAGAGTGCTGTTTTCGAGATATTCGAGTGTATTGATTAAAATGACTCACCCTGTATATATATATATATATATATATATATATATATATATATATAAAGTATCTTTTATTTTACTGACTTCGAATTTGCTTCATTATTTTAGTCATATATTAATAAATAAATGTAACAACAATTTAATTAATTACAAAGGACTCATTTGTTGATGAATTTTATAAGTTAATATACTTAACATTGCTGTAAAAACATACATTAATCTGTCGATGTATCTAATAAAAAATATAAGTGTTAAAAATAACAATTTGTACAAATTTGTAAAAATAACATCTTGCGTCACGGTCTTTCAGTCTTCCTTTTTATTTCGTTTTGCTAAAATTTATGTTTTTACAGATGGAATGAACCTGAATTTACCGATGAAATAATACAAGGGTACACAGTGCAATGTTTTTTCATCGAGGACTTAAAAGAGATTCAAACCTGCGACGATAAAAATATCACAACTACAAAATTGGAGCACACGGTGCACAATCTAATATCTGACACGACATATTATTTTCGAGTACGTGCGCATACTAAAATTGTTGCTGGTCCTTACACGGATTTAATCAATGTGTCGACTACACATGAAAATCCAATACCTAAATTATTAGTCACAACGAATTTAGGTATGGAAATATTGGACATGGATTTAAACATTACTAATTTCGTAATGACAGGGTACGTATACTGATAAAAAAATAGTTATAATTATCATAAATTGTTTTTACACTAACTATAAAATTAAAGTTATTATTAATATGCACAAGTTTATTATTATCAACATTATAGTAGTAATAACTATAAAATTAAATATATCAGCTATAATTTTTTACTATACAATTATAGTTGACTCCTTTTTTCAGATTAAAAAGAAATGTCGCTTATTCGATACAAGACAATAGAATTGATTGGATTGATAGAAACGATCTAATGACATTGAAGATTAATGAAAATAATATCACAAAAATAGCTAGCTTTGATAATACTCTATATAATCTCTGCATTGACTGGGTAGCAAGGAATCTATATTTCATCTCTTACAGGTAACACTACTACTGTCATATTATAAAGTTCGACTTAACAATGTGGGAAAATGACATAATTAAATTTGATGAGATTTTCAAATCAAAAATTTTTATCAACTATTTAAATGTATTACCATCTATATGGGGTAGGTTTACTACCGTTTACCTGAAAAAATAATTTTGTATTGAAGATTGCAAATTTCCATTGCAAATTTGTAATTTTTCTATAATTTTACATGGTTTTATAATTAAGATCATAAGTAAAAAATATAATAAGTTATTATATAATTATAAGAATTTCGAATTTTCACTACATATAAATTTCTGTTTTTGTTAAAATAATATTTTATAATGAGTAAAATAATTACATATTTTTTAGCATTTTATATGACGTATCATACAATTGGACAATTACAGAATATCGTATGATGAAATATCATCTCGATAGAAAAATCGAGCAAATTGTTCAGATAAATGCATCCTTTTGCCTACTTCATTATATAGATTCTTTTCGTGATATGATAATTGATGACATGAATAATGAGGAGCCGTTAATTTACTGGTTAAGTGAGAATTACATAATTGTAACAGACATTAACATTTCTACGTGCAATATGATTTTACACAAGAAAAACATAGGTGATAACATCCGCTTCCAAATTATGACGATTGACAAAACAAACATTTACATTTTAGTATATCAAAATTTATATACTGTTTCACATACTATGTTTCATCATATCTACGTTTTGAAAAATATATATGCAAGCCTCAAGAGCATAAATGCAGAATATGTTGAAAAGATAATCGATAAAAATAATATTTTTGAAATTCACGCTTTTGATAAATCTTTACAATCATATCCTCCAATGAGATGCCTGATATCTGACGAAAAAATTTATAATTTTGAGAATGTGAATGCAACGGCAAATAGTATCATTGTGAATCTTCCAGAGTCGGTTGTAAAGAATGGATGCAAAAAATATAATTTACCAACTATTATATATACTATCTCCATAAGCTGTTTAGACAACAACCTCAACAAGTCTGAAAAATTCAATGTGCTGCGATTTATAACGTGGGAACGATATTACGAGATTCAAAACTTAACACCATTTACAGAGTACAAGTTGAAGTTTACTTTAAGCAATTTTTACTTTGATCAATTATCAATAAATCCATTCGATTCGAATGTGATACCAATAAAAACTAATTTGGGCAGGCCTAATGCATCAGAAAACATAAGTGTTCTAGCTTTGGCGCCTACTATAGCAGTAGTTGATTGGATGCCATTCGAGAAACTGTACTGCGCGACGGTGATTTACGAAGTGTATTTAGTTACATTAGTGAACGGAACGCAACAAAAGAGCAAACAATTTATCAACGCGCCGAAACATATAGCAGACGGCAGATTTTTCACAAAGATTAACTTGTCGCTACCAGTACAAGATTACTCGATATACGTGCGTGTATATCTAATTAATTTCAGCGATTTGTACAACGAGAGTTTAAGCAAGATCGTTCACATATACTCAGAACCAAACAATATTACTTTGAACGGGGTCAACATAAATAGCATGAACATTTCATGGATCTCCAATATTAATCTGACGATCTTTTGTACACTAGAGTACAAAGATATTGCAGCAGAAAAGTGGCAAAACATGAATTATATTAAAGTAAATTATAACAATGAAGTAATGTACCGTGTTGAAAATTTACAATCGGGATCTTTATACAAGTTTCGCTTGATATTGAGATACCTCGAATATGACGAAAATTTTATTTTATGGCCGGCTGATGAAAGATTTATTTTTTCAACACTTGGTAGCAAACGTGGTAAGCAAATGAAAATACCTATACAGCACAATAAGATTACGGATATATTGAAGAATAATTTCATTAAAACATTGGAATATTGCAAATCGAATGCGAAACTCTGCTGAGTTATTGTGTATTTGTTGGGTATTCTTCCGAAAACGATCATGTTCCGATTTGAGCCAAATTTTGTAAGTAGGTTCCTTTTAGGTATAAAAGAAGTATACGAGAAGGATTTTTGGCGACTCGAAAATTAAGGTACTTTTTAAGTCCTTTTTCCTAAAAATGAATATTACCTTTAGACAGTTTGTTCGGAATGATTTTTTTATTTTTTATTGAATATTCTGGCAGCTCACGTCAAGAGCTTCCCAAAACACTACAATTAAGTTAGTTTTCATTAAGTACTTTCCGAGTTATGGGGCTTGATACTAATAAAGATTTTAATTTTTTTTCTAAGAAAAAGAAATATCATTTACACGCGATTTTATTGTTTTATCACTTAAAAGAATGCTAGCAGTTTCTTCAAGAGTTAACGAATTTCCAAACAACTCTACTGCGATGAGACATTCCTTTACAAATTTCCCTTTAGAAAATGATTTTGAATTTTTGGCGATAAGGTTTGAAATCGCATACGATGCTGTAAGAGCTTTTACCCAAAATAAAGCATTATACGAAGATGCATTATCACGAGAATTCGGATTACCTTCTTGATAAATTAATTTTAAACCTTCGATTAAATTAATGTTTCTAAAATATATTATATTGCTAATGTCTAATTCATACTTTGTTAATTTATATTTATTTCTACAATATATATATATATATATATATATATATATATATATATGTTATATATATGTACAATATATATATGTACAATATGTATATGTACAATATATATATGTACAATATGTATATGTACAATATATACAGGGTGACCCATTTTAACATAGGCAGCCAAATAATTCGAAAAATAAGCACACTATGAAAAAATGGTTAGAATCAAAATTTCGTCATTTCGAGGGGGACGTACAATGACGTTAAAATCAGCCCCCCCACCCCTCCCCCTGGGCGGTGAGGGGGGGCAAGTTTGAAATCTTAAATGGGAACCCCTATTTTTCATTGCATATTCTTGTAGCTTATCTCGAGAGCTTTCCAAAACACTATAATTAAGTACCTTTTTATTAAGTACTTTTTGAGTTATAAGGCTTGAAATAATTTCTTAATTTTACATAAACCATAAAATATCTAGTAAACCATTCATTTTTCGATTATCTTACCTTGATACTTTTATGTACAAAATAATGAGAGGAATCAATTGGTGTAAAGAAAACACATAGTTGTTTCTAAGAAAAAATATGTAATTTGCAATTAACAATTCCATATTTTTTCTTAAAAACAACTGTATGTTTTCTTTACACCAATTGATTCCTCTCATTATTTTGTACATAAAAGTATGAAGGTAAGATAATCGAAAAATGAATGGTTTACTAGATATTTTATGGTTTATGTAAAATTAAGAAATTATTTCAAGCCTTATAACTCAAAAAGTACTTAATAAAAAGGTACTTAATTATAGTGTTTTGGAAAGCTCTCGAGATAAGCTACAAGAATATGCAATGAAAAATAGGGGTTCCCATTTAAGATTTCAAACTTGCCCCCCCTCGCGGCCCAGGGGGAGGAGTGGGGGGGCTGATTTTAACGTCATTGTACGTCCCCCTCGAAATGACGAAATTTTGATTCTAACCATTTTTTCGTAGTGTGCTTATTTTTCGAGTTATTTGGCTGCCTAAGTTAAAATGGGTCACCCTGTATATATATATATATATATATATATATATATATATATATATATATATTAATTTATATTTATTTCTACAATATTTATACTTTGTTAATTTATATATTTCTACAATATTTCTGTAATGTTGCAATGCAATTTGTAATATTGCATATTGTTGCAATGTAATTGTAACATTCTGTGCTGCATAGATATTATAACATTATGTGCTAATTCTTTTAGTTATGAATAGACTTAAAATTTTAAAAAATTAAATTTTGTAATAATGTTATAAGTAAAAATGAATTTCTAAAAACATACACACACGAAGATATTAAAATTAGTTAATTTAGTATATTTAAATTTTAATTTAGTATATTAAAATTAGTATATTTTTGCTTAATATAGATATTCCAAGCACTCCTGGAATAATAGCGAAAAAATATTACTTATTATTGATGTTAAGTTTTATCGTTATAGTTACTATAATCTGCGTCTGCTACTCTTATCGTTGTAAGTATATTTGACGTAAGTGACGACTTGAATTGTGAATTATACATATATATCTGACATAATATCTACAAATTTACTGAAGATAGTAATTTACTTATATAAAATTAAACGAATAAATTTACTAAAAAACAATAGATTTTATAATACATATTATTACATAATTAAGTCGAAGTTTATAACAGTGTATCGTCAAGGCAGAGATAATAATGAACAATTTTTGTCTTCAACAATGACCGATGTAGAATTGACTTAAGATTGTTGGCCGTTTGTTTAGATGAAGATTCTCCGTTACTAGTGTTGGAATTGATGGAAACTGGTAAAATCTGGTGGAATCTGTTAAAATATTTAAGAGAATGTCGAAATTTGCAAGCGTCAGATTCGGTTGCTCTGCGTTTGCAAGATTTGCTTGCCATGTGCGAAGATGTTGCGCGAGGTTGTTGTTACTTGGAAGAGATGCGTTTCGTACATAGAGATCTAGCGTGTCGCAATTGTTTAGTATCTTCGAGAAATCGAGAAAATCGTATCATCAAAATTGGAGATTTTGGACTAGCTAGAAATATTTACAAGGATGATTATTATCGCGTGGTAAATACAATTATGAAAAAAATTAAGGATTAAAAAATGAACTTATTTGAAAATACTTTCCATTTTTTTATCATAATAGTATTCTGCATTGTTTTTTTAAGTAATATAGAAGATAAATAGTTTTTATTTATATATAGCAAGAGACAAATGAACATTTTTCACGTATTCTAAAAACCAGAAAATTAATGGTTTGTTAAAATCATGTTTTAGAAAGGAAAAGGTTTGTTTCCTATTCGCTGGATGGCACCGAATCTTTAATGATCAGAAAATTTACTTCTCAAAGCGATGTTTGGTCATTTGGGGTTTTAATGTGGGAAATTACATCGTTGGGTGAGCAACCTTATAGTGCCAAGGCTAATGAAGAAGTGATAAATTATGTACGTGCTGGAGGAAGGTTGCCGATGACTCTTAACTGTCCGTCACCATTGTACCAGTTGATGCTACGTTGCTGGAATGCAGCGGATGCTAGACCAAATTTCAAATTTTGTCTGAAAAATATTGTAGCATTACGAAAGAACATAGAAGATGTCTTACTAAGTCCAGTCGATACCATTTAGCCGATATAATTAAATTAATGTTTATCTTATTTTCCAAACAATTTAATAAATCTTAATGTAGAAAAAATATTTCTAGGATATTTCTAAATTGATTCTGTTATTTGCAGGTTTGATCTTAATATTACATGTATCAATGAAAATTAAAGAAATTTTGTAATCTTACTTTCCATAAAATTTTGATTATTATTAAAAAATATCATATCCGTACATATTAATAAGTATCATATTTTCATGATTGTACAAAATTAAATAATAAATTGGTATATAATTCGGCTCTATGTATTTTAAACAACATAATAATTTAGTATCGAGCACTAAGAGCCGATAAACGCGGATGGCAATGCGTAAATTTTTACGAACATTAATTGTTCGCGAAAAAATTTTTTTTATAAGACATATGCACATATGCCAGGTTATAGATTCTCTTGGTTTGAGACTTCTATAACAACCCCTTTTACCCCCCTGGAGAGATGTAGACAGGAAAAATATCGGGGCGAAGTCGCTGAATCGGGAATCGAACCCGAGTCTTTCGCTTGCCGGGCGACTGCTCTTACCACTGAGCTATTCAGCCCCACACCGATACTTCTCCTGTACGTTTTTATTAATCGATGGAAATAAATGAGAACACGATAATTAGCTCAACGTGTAGTTCTAAATAAATTGGTATATAATTCGGCTCTATGTATTTTAAACAACATAATAATTTAGTATCGAGCACTAAGAGCCCATAAACGCGGATGGCAATGCGTAAATTTTTACGAACATTAATTGTTCGCGAAAAAATTTTTTTTTATAAGACATATGCACATATGCCAGGTTATAGATTCTCTTGGTTTGAGACTTCTATAACAACCCCTTTTACCCCCCTGGAGAGATGTAGACAGGAAAAATATCGGGGCGAAGTAAATAATATAATGATATATCTAATTTGTGTTTTTGAATAATCGAAGCGAAATCTAATGATTGCGATTATATATGTATATTGTTGCGCCCCCCGTTTCGTGCATGCGGATGTATCGCCACCCGTTATTTCGTCGACGGAAGAGGGCCGTCTCCGCGCGCGTCGTCAAGTTATTGTTTATCAACAACGATAGTCAGCTGAGAGGAGTCTGGGCCAGCTGTCAAGCTGAGCGGACGCGTTTACGAATCGTCTCTGTGTTCCTTATTATTATCTGTTGTTGTGTGTTCTGTGTTCTCTATGAAAGTGTCTTTGTTCCCTAAAAGTGTCTGGTTATTTTACGCGTCTCGCGAGTGCGGCCGATTACTTAGAGCGCGTCTTCGATATATATCGATAAGTCCTCGCCTCAGGCGCAACAATATGTATATGTACGAACAATATTTTTTTGAACATGGGAATATAATTAATTTTCGACATTATATATGACCGATAATTACAAACTGATTGTAAAATTTATGAGTGAAAGGGGAAACGCGAATAATATTCTCTACAATTAGTTGTAAATATATAAACATAATAATATAATTGTTTTTCAATTTATAACAGTTATTATGTATGAATTTTTTACATCATTCGAGATAAGTATATATATATATTATATCTTTTTATTTAATGACTCACTATATATTCAAATTATATTGATGATTTACAAAAGTATGCAGTTGTATAAATGAACTATATTTATTGCTTTATCTCCAATAACTGTTTAATAAAGCCAATAATGTATAAATATATATTTACACACAAGTACGGTCTATCATTTCGAAAAAATTCTTCCACGTATATATATCTTTGTTGGGGAGTAAAAAGTTTTTATAAATTTAAAATGTTTGAAAATACATCTATTATTATGCATGAATTTAAAAAGAGACCGTTATATTAATGTTTATATTATTAAAAATATTTTTATGCAGAATGTCTCTTTAACAATATAGAAACATTTTTGTTTCTATATTGTCTAAATATGTCACAAAAGGAGACCGAAACATCATAGAATTATTTTCAATTATATTTCACGTAATTAAAGTAAAGTGTTTATTACATTTTTTTGGAAATAAAGTAATTGATTTATAGCGGGAAAAAGGGAAAATTTGATTGGATGCACTAATGCACATGTGCATAATAAAGATTGTCGTATATAAAATTACAATAGTAGAATTAAAATAATAAAGTAATTAATATTATAAATTTTTTTATTATATTATATTATATATATTAAGTATATTATATTAAGTTAATATTAATTAAAGTTATATTATATATGTTATATATATTATAAGGTTATTCATAGCAAATAATGATAATAATAGCTCGTACAATTAATTATATTATTTATTTTAGTTATGTATGTGCTACTGTGAATTTTTACTTATTTGTACTAATACAAAAACAGTACGGCGTTACCGTATCGTTTGATTCAAACTGCATTATGTGAATATACAGAAAAACGTATAAATCATTTTCTTTTTAAATCCATTATTACTTTTCTTACAATCAGAATATCTTTTTACATTAAACGTGTTTCTTATGTCAAAGGAAAGATACTTAGAAATAAATTAATATAAAATGTTTATAATAAAATTTATTAAACAATTATATATATGTATAATTATTTTTATTTATATATAGAACTATTTTTGTTTTATATATAACTTTTTTGTTAAACAATTTTTAAAGATTTTAATTCTTTTTAAAATAACGCGAGTATCTCCGTGGAGAAAAATAAATTACAACAGAAGTAGCTAATAAAACGTCGTGGTACCACGTGATCAGATTGATCATTCTAAGTCAGTTACTATTGTGATTGCTAGCCAAAACGCACTATCGCGTTACTTATCGTTTGATTCAAACTGAGTTTCAAGGAATTTATCGAAAATATATATATATATATACCGGGTGTTTCAGACCACCCGTACACCCCATTTTAAAGCAAAGGAAGTGGTTATTTTGAAAAATGTTTCAGACAAAAGTTGTTGAAGATAAAGTAATGCATTACATGGGTAAATTTGATTGACCTTGGGTGGCGTCGTGAAGGTCATGTCAAGGTCGACTTGAATTTTTTAAATGGGAACCCCTATTTTTCATTGCATATTCTTGTAGCTTATCTCGAGAGCTTTCCAAAACACTATAATTAAGTACCTTTTTATTAAGTACTTTTTGAGTTATAAGGCTTGAAATAATTTCTTAATTTTATATAAACCATAAAATATCTAGTAAACCATTCATTTTTCGATTATCTTACCTTCATACTTTTATGTACAAAATAATGAGAGGAATCAATTGGTGTAAAGAAAACACATAGTTGTTTCTAAGAAAAAATATGGAATTGTTAATTGCAAATTACATATTTTTTCTTAGAAACAACTATGTGTTTTCTTTACACCAATTGATTCCTCTCATTATTTTGTACATAAAAGTATGAAGGTAAGATAATCGAAAAATGAATGGTTTACTAGATATTTTATGGTTTATATAAAATTAAGAAATTATTTCAAGCCTTATAACTCAAAAAGTACTTAATAAAAAGGTACTTAATTATAGTGTTTTGGAAAGCTCTCGAGATAAGCTACAAGAATATGCAATGAAAAATAGGGGTTCCCATTTAAAAAATTCAAGTCGACCTTGACATGACCTTCACGACGCCACCCAAGGTCAATCAAATTTACCCATGTAATGCATTACTTTATCTTCAACAACTTTTGTCTGAAACATTTTTCAAAATAACCACTTCCTTTGCTTTAAAATGGGGTGTACGGGTGGTCTGAAACACCCGGTATATATATATATATATATATATATATATATATATATATACCCAAACAGCACCGAGTCGACTATTAGTCGGCTGTCAGTCGACAAAAGGAGTCTAAAGTCGACTTCAAAGTCAGACTAAATGTCAACTTATTGTCGACTTTTAGTCGACAAATGACCCGAAAATAGTCGACTAAAAGTCAGTATATACAGTCGACTTTAAGTCGACTTCATGGTGACTAGAAGTTGACTTTATGGCGACTATAAGCCGACATTGTTTTTGAGGTTATGGCGACTAGGTCGACTTTTAGTCGGCAATAAGTCGACTTGTAATCAATTTGAAATCATCTATACATTTACTACCAAATTTTTATTCTCATAATGACATTTATCAAAAACTTAATTTTATATTTTAAATATACATTAAAAATATAATAATATACATTATATATTGAAAGTAATAAAATTAAATTTTTGACAAATGTCATTATGAAAATAAAAATTTGGTAGTAAATGTACAAATGTAAGTGGATATAATAAAATAGTGAAAGAGAGAACAAAAGTTATTTGTTTATAGTATTTAATGTTATTTAGAAAAAATATAAATTATTTTATGTTACATCTTAATATATATTACATAAAATACATAGTTTCGAAATAAAATTCAACGTAACATATACATATACGTACATACATCTAAATTATATACTAAATTATATATCTAAATTATATATTTTATATACTTTATGAAAAGTAATACATATATGTTTAAAACATGTTTTCTTATTTTAAACATGCTTTTTAACACAGTTTTAAACATTTTGAAAAATATTTTATAAGGCATGAACGCCAATTGTGCATAGACCTAGAAGATATGTTCTAAAGACAGAAGTTATTTAACAAAAAATTTTGTTTTACTATATATATATATATATATATATATATATATATATATATATGAAAAGATTATATATATAATCTTTTTATATATTTTTGCCTTCCATATTATTGGCAGTTTTGCATGACAGAAATTTTTATTAAACATAATAATTACATATGATAAAACATAATAATGCTTTGCAAGCAAATAATGCAGTAAGAATTTTTGAAATACATGAAGATTATATATTCAGTTTTAAATAACAATATTTAATCATTACTACATAAAGATAATTATAAATATAATAGCACTTGTATTTAAACGACTGTTTTTATTACACAAAGTACTTCTCTATTTAATGATTTTTAATAATAATATTTTACAGTATAACTAATATTTCTAATAACATATTACTATTTGCATTCAAAACAGTTTATCCATCGTATGGATTACTTTGTCTCTAGAACATATCTACGTAGCGTTTTCTCTAACAATAAATAATATTATTAGTCTCATTATCTCGCATAAATACTTCCACTTATAACAGAGCTTACTTGGATGTACGTCAAAGAGATCTAATTATATATAAATATATGTTTCTGAGCAATGTTGAAAGAGAAAAAATAGAATTTTAAAGACCGAAGAATAAAATATTAGAGAATATTCCTGCTTTGTAGGATATATATAAATAGAATATATATTGTTTTTAAATTATTTTTTTTAGAAAATAATAGTTATATATGCTTGTTAGAATTATAACAAGCATATATAATTATATTTAAATAAATTGCACATAACAGATTTTTTGGATGTGGAAAGTATACAAGAATTAGGTACTTATTACAATCACAAAATCGTCATACTGGTTATATCTCCTTTCGAGTTAATACAACTGCTAATGTTACACAGTTCTCTTTAAATTATATGTACTTGATATGTCATGTCTAGGATGAAAAAAGTATTGCAGTTATGGATAAGTAATTATCAAACATCAAAGTGAAAGCAAACTTATAATAGACTTGGAAAAATTAATTGCAATGTACAAAGTAGGTACCGAAGGAGTTTGATCTGAAAATCACGTTCTCTGGATGAATTGAGACGTTGGAAAACAACAGAATTGCGAGAATTTTTATTCTACCTTGGACTCTACCTTACTTTTATTGTTTCCAAGTCCAGTTTCGAAGATTAACTTTGGTCGTTGACCAATGCGGACTCTATCCTCTCTCAAGAACAGCCCCAGCACCCATTGATTGAAGCTCGATCAAGAGCGTCAATCAACGCGGACTCTGTTCTCGAAAGAAGACAGTCCCAGCACCCATTGATCGAAGATTAACCTTGGTCGTCGATCAATGCGGACTCTATCCTCTTTCGAGAACAGTCCCAGCACCCATTGATTGAAGCTCGATCAAGAGCGTCAATCAACGCGGACTCTGTTCTCGAAAGAAGACAGTCCCAGCACCCATTGATCGAAGATTAACCTTGGTCGTCGATCAATGCGGACTCTATCCTCTTTCGAGAACAGTCCCAGCACCCATTGATTGAAGCTTGATCAAGAGCGTCAATCAACGCGGACTCTGTTCTCGAAAGAAGACAGTCCCAGCACCCATGGGTCGAAGATTAAGTTTTATTCAATACAAAATATCAATGTTTTATGTTATATATTAATATTATATAAAATTAATAGTTTCCAAAGAAAATGACAAATTTAACATATCAGGTACATACAATATATTTACTTGTTTAAGCCTCGCTTTCTGTTGCCGGATCGTCTCAACCACTCTTGAATACATCTTTCCACTTCAGTAATTGTAGTAGTATCCTTTTTCTTCAAAATAATTGCTACAAACATAATAATTGGATCATGTTAAAATACATGTTAACATGACATGAAGTAGTTCTAGAAAAATTCTCATCTGAATTGTATTTAATGTTAAAAAAAAGTTTGTTTAAATACAGTTCAGTGCGACTACAAAGAATGAAGAAAAATGTTAAAATTATATACCAATTATTGTGTCAGCCAGTTTCGTTGTTTTGAATGATAATCTTTTTTTTTTTGGCCTGTCCACGTGTACGCTGCCGCAACTTCATATCCGATAGTTTCCAACATTATATTTTTTACAAGTTTGGCTACGGTATCCCCGTCAAACCGCGCCATTTTTTTCATCTGTAATAAATAAAAACAATATTTTTATATATTTTTATATATTATATAATACATTTATTATTTTATTGCACAATTTCTTCAATTTATTTTTTTTTTCTAAATATTAACATTAGCTTACTGTTATCATAGGCTTTAATTTGTATAATTACAATTAATTAATGTGACAAGATACTTACAAATTGTCGCCGAACATTAATATCTTCCAATCTGTTATTGAACATTTCTGTTTATTCAACTGTAGTGAGAGGAAAATTTGGTAACAACGACACATCGTCTTGTTCTATTTCATTCCGTTATTCGTTACATTATTTTCATTTTCTAGAAAATGAATGATCCGATTGAGTTTTCGTTCAATTGTCACAAATTTGACCAAGTAATTTTTGCGGCATTTTTCTATACAACAAAAGAAATATTTAAAAGTAAATAATTAAAAATTAACCTGCAAAAATGCAACTGAAATTTATGTTATTTAATATATTATATTGTGATTTTACATATATCGTTACATATATCAAACTGCGCGCCGAACAAATATTTGGTCTTGATACAGTTATAGGTTGAAAACAAGAAGAATAGTACCAAGAGATTAAATTGATGATTAGATAATAATGATAACAACTATCTAATAAAACCCCTCTTATTTAAAATATTGCAAGTGAAGAATTTTGTTTCAAAAAATAACACCTCCAGTAAAAATCGTGATAATATCGCGATATTGTTCTCATTCTAGTTATAGCTTTTCGAGGATCTCAAATTTATTCGATGTGCAGTTTGATCTTGAAGATGTATATAAAATTGCATAATAAGATATTAGCGCCGAGATCCAGCTATAACCAATTGCCTTTTCTATTTTACTAAGTGTGTAAAATTACTACATTCAATTATTGAATGACATTCATTATTCAATTACTGAATATACAGGGTGTATCAGAGCGACCGTAACAGCAGTTTTTTGAGGAACCTAAGCATTTGAGAGAAAAATGTTTCGTACAAAAGTTGTAGGGCTTAAAATAATCTATTTAACGATCGTATCAGTTTGACTTTGAATAGCACCGTCAAGGTCATATAAAAAATACTTTGAATTTTTTAAATGGAAACCCCCATTTTTTATTGCATATTCTTGTAGCTTACCTCGAGAGCTTTTCAAAACACTATAATAAAATATTTTTCTCTTAAGTACTTTTCGAGTTATGAGACTTGAAATCACTTCTTAATTTTACATAAACCGTAAAATATCTTGTAAAATATTAATTTTTCGATTATTTTACTTTAATATTTTTATGTACAAAATAATGAGAGGAATCAATTGGTGTAAAGAAAACACATAATTGTTTCGAAAAAAAATTTAATTAATTGCGAATTACATTTTTTTTTCGAATTAATTATGTTTTTTTACACCAATTGATTCCTCTCATTATTTTGTACATAAAAATATTAAAGTAAAATAATCGAAAAATTAATATTTTACAAGATATTTTACGGTTTATGTAAAATTAAGAAGTGATTTCAAGTCTCATAACTCGAAAAGTACTTAAGAGAAAAATATTTTATTATAGTGTTTTGAAAAGCTCTCGAGGTAAGCTACAAGAATATGCAATAAAAAAATGGGGATTTCCATTTAAAAAATTCAAAGTATTTTTTATGCGACCTTGACGGTGCTATTCAAAGTCAAACTGATACGATCGTCAAATAGATTATTTTAAGCCCTACAACTTTTGTACGAAACATTTTTCTCTCAAATGCTTAGGTTCCTCAAAAAACTGCTGTTACGGTCGCTCTGATACAGCCTGTATAATAATTACATATAATAGTACAAAATGAAATAAAACTTACCACAACAAAATGAATGCTCCAATGTCATTGAATTATTTTCAATATTTTCTTTATTTTGTATTATATTTAATACATTAGTGTCATCATTGCTCGTGGAAGGAAGAATAATCAGTTGTGATACAATTGTTGGTCGAGCTGTTACGTTCCCTGTAATTGAAAGAAATATATCGTTTACATTATTGGCATTGCAGTGATACAAATGGAACATTATAGATAAATTATCGGATAAATTTGTGTAGAGCTTTATTTTGGCAATAAAACAAAAGAAAAGAATGAAAAGAGAAATCATTACTACAATTACAATTATTACATTACAATTAATAAATACTTAACAAAAATAGCAGAATAGGAAATAGTTCTATTATGGACTAAAAGGAGGTTTGATAAGGAAAGAAGAAAAAAGATGGGGAATCAAGATAATCTAAGGAGAAATTTATAAAGAAGGCCAAATATTGATAAGCAAAACTAAAGATCAAGGATGGTCAATTTAAAATAATAGCTAACGAGAAAGGAAGATGTTGGACGTATGTGGAAGTACATGGAAGTACATTAATAAATATAGGAAAAAGAAATAATAGATGAAAATATTCCTATAAACTGCTGGAAGTAGTTTCATAGAATTATCAAGAAAAACAAGAAAGAGGTATATATTAAATCTGAAGAAAGGAAAAGAGGATTTTTCATTAAGATACAAGAGCAGCAAGAGATACGGAGGGAAGAATAGGATATTTAATAAGATTGATGACATAATAATTTGAAACCTACCTTTTACAACTTTTCGACTTTCTTGCTTCTCGTGTGTCATTTTTTGCATTTCTGAAAAGCAAGAGAAATATAAGATTTTTATTTAAATTGTTCGTATTTTTACTCAATAAACAAAAAAAATAAATGATAATAAGATATATAACAATTTATTTACGACAGTATTTATGTTTGCATATACAAAATTATTTTGATTTTTTTTTTTAAACAAAACAAATCTTTATTCATACAAAAATATATTCCGTATTCAATGTATAAATATCAATGTACCTGTGTCACTACATGATGACTCATCTTCGTATGAATCTAATGAGTTTACGTCTACAAAATTAGTTTCCAATATTTCATCACTGATCTCAGGTTCATTAATATCGTTGACACTTTTGGTTGGCACGTTGGTTAAAGCCTCGTCGTTTGCTTTAATAGATCCGCATGCTACACATAAATATACATACATGTACAAATGTATACATTTACAACTTTCTAACTGACAATAATAGTGCTTTCGAGTACAGTGGGTTTTAATCCAACCCGAGTCAGAATAATGACGTCACATGTTGGAATTATCCAATGAAAACATAAAATAGAGCATGTAACGTCATTAATCCGTCATGAACCAAGTTAGAACCCATTGCACTCGAAAGCGCTATAAGAGATTTGATCATTTATACAGTGTTCCTAAATTAAACATCAAGATGTCAAGGACATTTAGGGGAAAGATAAAAACAAAAAGTCCTGTAGAGATTTCCTCGCTTTTGCTTTGTTTTGGAAAATAGTAAAAAAGAAAAGGTGTTTAAATAATTTCTTTTTGTTTTAGTAATTTTCTCCAAAACAAAGCAAACACGAGCAAATCTCTACAGAACTTTTTGCATTAGTTTTTCGATCCGCCACACGCTCCCGAAGCCTTAACATTTAATTTGGGAATACTCTGTATGTTGTATTACATGCATACATAAATGACAAACCTAGGTTAGTAATTGTCGATGATTCATTAATCGGCTGGCTTGATAATTGAGAAACACTCTTTCCACTTTCTGGAATGTAATTCGACGGGAATTTTATAATTTTCTTCTTTTTTGGTTCATCTAAAAAATTAACAAAATTATTATATTAACTTGCATTCCGAAACAAAGCAAGAGAATCATTTAGCATTATTAAAAGAATTGACAACAATGAAATATCATACTACTTCATTAAAATTGGGTCCTATTTTCAGTGTATATTTTTTAAGAGGTTACAGAAAGTGTGCTCTATAAAGTTTGAGCATTTGTGGTGAACACTGGAACCCAATCTATAATGTCTAGTCTTTCTTAAGATTAAGTTCCAATATTCACTGCAAGTGCTTAAAGTCTATAGAGCATATTTTTTGTAATCTATTAAAAGATACACTGAAAGTGGAATCCAATCTTAATAAAGTCTCTATAAATATTTTCTATGAACTCTTAGAATAAATGTACTATAAGTATCACAATCAATCTAAACATAAAAAAATGCTAAGCGTGCACTATTGATGTCGGACGCTCACAGTGTATAATAGAACGCCTAAGATGCGCACAATGGAGAGAATATTACAAACAGGAATCAAATATTTTGCTCATACTTTTTATCAAGTATCGAGTTTGAACTGCGCTAAGTAATGTCGATTGCCTAAAGATCATCCATTAGGCTATTGATATTAGTCGACGCAACTCATATTCGGCTGATACTTGATAAGAAATACACATGAAATAATGTTTAATTTCTGTCCCAAATATTTCTTCCATTGTGCGCAGCCTAAGAGTAAAAATGTAGCATACATACCTTCATTCGATGTGTCGCCATAAAATTTTCGGGCTTTAATCAATCTTTTTTTCGCAATATTCTTTGTTTCTTCCTGTAAGACAATATTGTCATCTGATGTAGACATTTGGGCTACTGCTTGTTCAACTGACCGTGCACTTAAGTAGATATCTGTAACATTTTTGCATTAATATGAATTTTACATTTTAATAAAATATAAATGATAGATATAAATATGAGATAAAAAACGTACCATACGGACCAAAATGTTTATGAAATTTAAATTCGTTCCAATCATCATGTGGTGACAATTGCTTCCGACAAGATTGAGTAAGATTTTTTGTCGCAGGCATTTTAAAAGAAGACTGTTCAAAGTTAATCCAAATTATTGGTACTGTTACACAGTAATTGTTATAAAGCAAAACGTAGAACGTCATTCTGAAATATGACATTAAAAAAACAATACATATATATGAATGTGTATGTGTGTATTTATGTGAGTGCATAAGGTACATTATTAAACCCTTCACCGATATTTCTTTACAGTTTTTTTTAGGGGGGAGGATGAGTTTTCACATTTCGATGCAAGTTAGCATCATTAATTATTAAATTGATTTTCAAATAAATAAAGTGATATTACTATTAATTCAACTTGGAGCTGTTATGATTAAAAACATATTTGGCGTGCAGTTTAGTGAACTCTTAAAAAGGTATATACAATCACACAATAAATATCAATACTAAGATCTAGCAATGACCGTTACGGCACTTTGTTATTTATATTGTGTTTTCAAATTATTTAAATAAAAAATTAGAAATGTAAATTACCTTGATTATGTATCGTACGTGCTGCTTCGCTCAATAGTCAATAATCAAATTCGCCGGCGCTTCGTCTTTCGTACTGCTTCATGCAGATATTTTGTTTCGGCTAACAATAAGACTGCAGAATTAGCACCGCCTCTATTGCACAAGATAAGCTGAAAATAAAAATACTGTTACTAATTACAGATACACGGAAACTCAATAGAGAAGAAAGAAGACGATTCTAACCTCACTTGTACATAATTGTACATATCACGAATTATTACATATAAAATTTACATATGTATATACTATATATCTCTGATATCCTTTAATATTTTATGCTATAATATTAATTATGAAAGAAGAACATTACCTTGATAAATATTGCACAGTTGGAACAAAAAGCCGGCACGCGGGAGGCACAATGGGCACACACACACAGAGACGATCGACAGGATGAAATCGCGGCGATCGCATGTCACGCGCGCACTACTTTTGACTTTCGAAGTCGACATTTAGCCGACTATTTCTAGTATAATTTTTGTCGACTTTAAATTGTTGACTTAAAGTCGACAATTTAAAGTCGACAAAAATCATCCTGGAAATAGTCGGCTAAATGTCGACTTTAACAGCTGACTTTAAGTCGACTGAAAAAAGTCGACTATTAGTCGACAAACAGTCATTTGTGCTGTGTGGGTATATATACATATATATATATATATATATATATATATATATATATGAATTAATATCAATTAGATTAACACATCAGAATTAGTAGAGTGAGAAAAACAACTAATTCAGGATTCAATGGAAATTGATTGAGTGCAAACGTTTATGAAAAATGCAAATTATGTTTGGAACAATTTTATGTGTTTTATTGAAAGGTTTAGTACTGACAGAGGCAACTATTACGCCGAAGGATTATATTACTTCAAACATCCAGGAAGAAAGTGTTTCCATGTGTTCGGATTTAAATTTCACGCAGGTAAGAGATATTTTTCGCTTGATTAAGAAACAATTGAATGTTATTGCAGTTAGTAGTTTAACTAAAAATGAATGATAATGAATTATATATTCTATAATAAGATAAGATAAAATAAAACAATTCAGAAAGAAAAATGTATTTACGATGTTGCAAAAAAAGATGGATAAAGTTTCGAAATTTTTTTTACAAATAGATGTTATATAGTATATTAAATTTAACTAAAACGGTGTTTTAAAATTCGACTGTATTATTTTGTCTCTCTCTTTCTCTCTTTTTCTATATATATATATATATATATATATATATATATATATTTATTATTACTAAAAATAACAATTTTTAAAATTAATGAAGTTTTCTGTCTATTATCTGTTATTATATTTGTACTATCTACATTATTATATACATATGATAGCACTTTATCAGATTTTTCTGTTATTTGTCTTTAATTTTTAAAATTTCCTTATTTTCCTAGATATATATAATAATATTTATTGATATATAGTAAGCTTTATACTAATGTAAATTATTTTATTTTATGAAATTAATTTACTAGAAAGATAGCATCATTTCTTTGTGTTAAGAATAATTATATAATGGCACACAGCTACTAAATATCGAGATAGAAAATTTGTCTAATTCTACATAACATTCTTCAAGTTGTATCTATTAACGCTAATATTTCAATCGACAATATATTCAATAACAATGACTAGAATTTATTAATTTTCATTGTGCATATATCCATTTATATACAATTATGTCCACATATTTTTATAGAGGCATTATATATTATTTATACTATCGGTTTATTCTATCATTTCCAGGATTTGTTTATGTTAAAAATATTACGACAATAGAGAAAATACTTGACAAGGTTAAAAATAAAGAATTTATATAATTTCTAAGACTAATACTTAATAACTGTAAAGAAATAATATTTTTAACCTTTTTATTCTTGAAGTACAAACATTAATAAAACTTTAGTAATATCGGCAAACTTTTGAAAAGAAATTTGAGTTACGATAAAATTGAGAAGAGTTAACTAACCTATCGTGAGAAAGAATCAAATCGTTAAACAAAATTATTTTAATAATTGCAAACAGCTACATTTTCGCTTGTACTACTTGCTAAAAGCTGTTATAAATCCTATTAACTCTCATTAACCTATTGATTGATTTTATTTTTGACATGAGTTATGTTTGATATACAAGATGCCTTAAAAAAATAAATAAAAAATAAATTTTATGATATGAATGAAACAACATCACATTCAATTTATTTCATTTAGGAATGGTATATATCAAATCGGTATTATTAAGCAAACAAAAAATGAATGGCAATTTTTCCTTTAAATTTATAATTTACATAATTTAACATTAAAAACACCAGAAACAACCGCTTCAACGATATTCACCTAATTTTTGTCGTATGTTATATTTTATGAAGGATATTTCAATGTTCGAGAAAAGTGATCATTATATACTAAATTTCAAATCTAACCGGAGTCATTCTAATAGTACTGCAAGAAATAAGCGAGAAGTTTATGAAGTTACACTTGCGAATATTTCTATCATCCCAGAATTTATCGGTAAGTTGCAGAAAAATACATAAAACATTAATAACAAAATATCTGACGAAAAAGTGTAAATATAATTTAAATTCAAAAGAAAGTGGAAATCAGATTTAAAAATATCTTTTAGTAGTGAGAAGAATATAAATTCTATTCCATCTAAAAAAGAAATAGAAAAGCATGATATAAACAACATAACATTGTACATAAAAATTGTCATGATTTAAGGTAAAGTCAATTTTATTAATTTGCTTCGTTTCGAAGCAGTTGCAAATATTATACTTTTGATTTCTTAAGCTATAGGAATTTATCGAAAAATACTTGTCATCTTATTAAAAGTTATTTATTCATTTTTGCCATCGATTAACAATTACTTTTCTAAATCTTAAATGACGCAAAAAATTATTATATTATTTTTTTAAAGATCAATATTGTGCTAATTTCCATATATATTTTGTAGAGTACATTTATTTTTTCTCCTCCTTTATTTTCACATTAAATTGTTTTTTTTCTGATGTACTGAGATAATCCACTTAACCTTATATATAATTACTTACTTTATATATAATTAATACATACGATCTTAAAATCTCTAGAAAGCGGTTTGAACTAACATCTCTCAGAGCATTTGTACAATTCGACAGTCAATTCACTGAAAAAGTAGACGACGTTTTTGTGACATTGAGGTAAAGAATCTAAATTCTCAGTTTGTATTCTTTCATTTGTGTCTCCTTTTCTTAAATTTAACGACATAGACACATAAAAACGTTAAATTTACTATTATTTTACTAGATATAAAAAGACTGAAATGTTATTCTTTTACAGATGGAACCAACCTAACTTTACCGATGAAATAATACAAGGGTACACAATGCAATGTTTTTTCATCGAGGATTTAAAAGAGATTTAAACCTGCGACGATAAAAATATCACAACTATAAAATTGGAGCACACGGTGCACAATCTAACATCTAACACGACATATTATTTTCGAGTACGTGCGCATACTAAAATTGTTGCTGGTTCTTACACGGATTTAATCAATGTGTCGACTATACATGAAAATTCAATACCTATATTATTACTTACAAGGAAGATCGAAATATGGGACTTGGATTTAAACATTATTAATTTCGTAAATTTCGTAAATTTTAAAATGTACATATATTGATAAAAAAACAGTTCTAATTATCATAAATTGTTTTTAATTATAAAGTTAAAGTTATTATTATTATGCACAAGTTTATTATTATCAACATTATAGTAGTAATAACTATAAAATTAGAAATCTCAAGTAAAATTTTTTACTATGGAATTATAATTGGCTCCTTTTTTCAGATTAGTAGTAAATGTCGCTTATTGATACAAGAACATAGAATTTATTGGGGTGACAGAGGAAACCTAATGACATTGAAGATTAATGAAAATAATATCACAAAAATAGCTTTGATAATACTCTACATAATCTCTGCATTAACTGGGTAGCAAGGAATCTATATTTCACCTATGATGATTTAATCTACTCTTATATTGTAAAGTTTGACGTTTGTTTAACAAAGTTTGACGTTTGTTTAACAATGTGGGAAAATGGCATAATTAAATTTAATGAGATTCTCAGTCTTATCAACTATTTAAATGTATCACCGTCTATGGGGTACGTTTACTACCATTTACCTCAAAAAATAATTTTCCATTAAAGATTTATGCAAATTTGTAATTTTTTTATAATTTTAGTGGTTTTATAATTAAAATCAAGTAAAAAGTATAATAAGTTATTATAAATGTTAATATAAAGTTATTATATAATTATAAGATTATAAGATTATAAGATTATGAGATTATAAGATTATGAGATTATAAGATTAACTCGAAATTCTTATAATTATATAATAACTTATTATATAATTACAATAAGTTATTATATAATTATAAGAATTTCGAATTTTTACTTCATAAGTTTCTGTTTTTGTTAGAATAATGTTTTATGAGTAAAATAATTACATATTTTTTTAGAATTTTATATTATATATCACATATTTGGACGAGGAGAGAACATGATTTAAAAATGATGAAAACTCATCTCCATGGAAAAATCGAGCAAATTGTTTGGATAAATGCATCTTTTTGCCTTTCAAAATTTCATGATCATTTGTTTAGTGATATGATAATTGATAACATGAATAATGAGGAGCCGTTAATTGACTGGTTAAGTGCTGATTACATATTTGTGACAGACATTAACATTTCTATGTGCAATACAATTTTACACAAGGAAAACATAAGTGATAATATTATGCTATTTTAATCTATGACGATTGACAAAACAAACATTTACATTTTATCATTTGAATTGAATATTTACGACGTACTTCAATATATATACGTTTTGAAAAAGAAATATGCAAGTCTCAAAAGCGTAAATGCAGCCGAATATGTTGAAAAGATAATAATAAGAAGGTCGTATGAAATATCTTCTAAAATTTATGCTTTCGATAAATCTGTACAACCATATTCTCCATCCATATCAACGCGATGTCTGACACCTTATGAAAAAGTTTACAATTTTGAGAACGTGAATGCAATGGCAAACAGCATTGTTATTGTAAATTTTCCGGAGCCGGTTGTAAAGAGTGAATGCAAAAAATATAATTTACCAACTATTATACAGGGTGATTCAAAATAACCCCTGTGTTTGTGAAATGACACATTGTTGAGTCAATTCTAAGACGATTTTTCCTTTTGCAAAATTTCATCCGAAGCTTAGTTTTCGAATTATTAAAGAAAGTAGTTAACGTATGATGGGTCGGATACAAAAGGCAGACAAGGGTGACGCGATTCAACGTCAGACGCAGGCGCTTACGCGGGGCGCCTGCTGTGATCAGCTGGTCGCTATTCATATACAGACACACATGCGAACACATACATTCTCTCTCTGTCTGCTGTCTGTCTCTCTCTCTCTCTCTCTCTCTTTTATTCGCTCACTCACCTGTATTTTTTTTTTTTTTTTACGAGAGAGGGGAAAATGCATTTTATGCATACCCAACGGTCGATCCAGTGAGTTATGTGGGACTCGAGTACCAAGTCAAATTACCAATTCGGTACTCCCTACCCACTAAAAACCCCTCTCTTTTCACGAATTTTCTTTGACACACTGTCCCTCTGTCCTTCCCGAGATCCGTTTTCACATAACGTCAAAAAATAGTTATTATTACCTTGTTCGATGACTTCTGATGTATTGCTGTAATTGCTTGAAGAAGAAATGAATTTTCCGATAGATCGTGCGTTCTCAAATTTAACGTAGATATCACGTTGCACAAGACAGAAATCCACACTAAATTATTAACTGAAAGTTTTTCTTCTTTCATGAACTGCATTCTTTTATAAACTTTAACATAATCACATTTATTCACTCGACGAGACGAGAAATTTACTAATGTCTCTATCACTAATCACTATTAATCACTGTCGAATAATAACTGTGGCGATTAAAAATCACTCGATAAAAGAAACACGCACAGACACGTTACTACACGACGCGACAATGCGACGATAATTACTCGGCGACTGCAAGCAGTTTTTTGTTATAGTAGATTGCGGTAGTAATAATATTAATATGTTAAATGTTTATTATGTTTACCGCATTTTTCAATCGAACACATGATTGCGTTCGATAGCGCCAGTAGTACCTTAACCTACCGCAACCTACTACGACAAAAAACTGCTTGCAATCGTCGAGTAATTATCGTCGCATTGTCGCGTCGGCACAAACTTGAAACACGTGTACAACGATCACGTGAATACCGACATGTCTTACGACGATTTCTGTGCATTGTGTCAGAAATGTTGACAACGCAAATATGGTAGTCGCTTCGTAGTCATTGATAAAGATAGTACATTGATCAATGGACGATATAGAAGAGGATTTAATGATTTCGCGATGCAGTAAAGCGATCAGTCGTCATCGACACATCGATCGAGCATCATGAACGGCGATCGTGAAAAGATTGCGACAGAGATTGCAAAAACGAGCGAATCGATTCGCAAAAAATATCGCGCTTTGAAAACTGATAAAATGGAGGAAGATATCATATTGGAAAGGCAATTTAAGCCGATCACCGAGCCTTTAAAACAGCTTGTTGAAAATACTGTGGAATCTGATGCGTCAAAAATCGAACCGTTGAGTTTGACGTTTGGAGAGAAGCATGAGGAAAAATAAAAGAGTCAAAGCAAGGAATAAAGCGAGCACGGATAAATATGCCGATAAACGATTCACCGATATATTCAACATCGAATCGATCAAAGCGAAGGAAGCAATTTTCTAATATGGCTACTGTTTCTACTCCGATAAAAGTAACAACCACGTCAAACAATACTATCCACGTCCGTCGAAGAAATTTACGAGACCACGCCCGATTCGTTTGTAACATCGGTCCAACACGAATTAGAAACGTCCGAAGGTCAGAAAACGTTCCGAGAGCATTTAGGTCCACTGGCGCAAAAATATATAGGAGATATTATGAGTGTTGATAAAAATAAGAGTATGGATTACGTTTATGGTGTTAAATTTACCAACGAAGGAATGATGCTCGGTGATAAATGTTTCGATGTGGACAAGGAAGATAATATAATTATCGATGGAATAAAATATAAGGGAACCGAAGGTATCTACGATTTGATTTTTAAAAAATTTCCCAATCATAAAAAATATACTCGAGACGATTTATATAAACATCAAAGTATATTAAATATAACAAATGCGCATAAGCGCGACAACAAAGTTAATAATCCTATTAAAGCTAATAAAGGGTACAAGTACAAATATATAATTGCGCCATTATTCCCTGAGAAAGGTGGGAAGAGGTATAGACGCGCCGCGCACCATGACGCTAAGCGACAACATGATCGATTACATGCATTGGAACGATCCCAACGAATTGGTGGATCGTTTGCGATTGCTGGACGCCTTGCGTCGAACCGGCAACAATGCTCACGACAATGAAATCTTGTCAATTATCGAAGAACTTCGCGAGGCTGGCATTATTATAAATTAAACTATGCATCGGCGATACGTGTCATTCGATCAATGTTCTCGATACCGAAATGTCGATTAATAAATTTGGATAATAAATTATCGTTGGGAACGTCGAACAATTTGTACTATGAATGGAATGGATTATTGAGAAATTACGTTCGTGATAACGCTCTCTGTCAGACTACTACCGGCTTTGACGCAAGGTCGCGCAAGATTCAACGCGTAGCACAACCGGAAGCTGATACTGACGCCGTCAACAAACGATACGTGAAGGGAGAAATTGAGCAAAAAATTATCGCGCTCGAAACAAACGTACAGACGCTGCGATTAATGATGGATGAGATAAAGAATGTGCTGAGATATGCAACATCTGATTCGGCATAGTAAGCGAGATATACGGATATACTAATATCGCATATTAATTATACCTCGATCAAACGTGCGAGAGAACAAAAACATCTCCCAAAAACGGCAATTAGTCGAGGATTTACATGCTCCGGCGAGAAGAAATTTTCCACGAAGACGCGTCATTGTACGCGGATACGACGATCTGTGACAGGCGGACGTGGTGGACATGCGTTCGTACTCTCGACTCAACAAGGGTCAAAAATATATACTCACGGTTATCGATGTGTTGAGCAAATATGCGTGGGCCGTACCGCTCAAGAGTAAGAGTGGGAATGAAATGTCCAAAACGATCGCAAAGATTATTGGAGACGATAAAAGGTGTCCGAAAAATTTTCAAACCGACAGAGGAAAAAAATTTTACAACTCGAGTGTGCAGAAACTCATGAAGAAACACAGCATTAATCATTACTCGATATATTCCGTTATGAAAGCCTCGGTCGTGGAACGATTCAATCGTACTTTAAAAAACAATATGTGGAAAATGTTTACGCTGAATGGAAATTACAAATGGATCGACGAACTATCTCGACTCATTGCAGAGTACAATACGCGAAAACATCGCACCATCGGTATGAGACCTGTCGACGTCACTCCGGCGATCGCAGAAAAACTTTTAAATACGGTGTATAGCAACGTAAAAATTACGGCTCCAGCAAAATTTAAAGTAGGCGATTCGGTATGCGTGAGCAAATACAAGACCATCTTTGAAAAAGGTTTTACACCAAATTGGACGACTGAAATTTTTAAGATTATCGAGGTGCAGAAAACTAATCCCGCGACATTCATACTCGAAGATTCGCGGGGAAATCCCGTCGCTGAAGGATTCTACGAATACGAGTTACAACGCGTCGCCAATTCCGACGTATATCTCGTGGAAAAAATTTTACAAAAAAAGGATGACGAGGTTTACGTGAAATGGTTGGGAATGGATAAATCATACAACTCTTGGATTCATAAAAATAATGTATTGTAAACATTTATTGAATCATAAAATATGCGTATAAAATATATAAAATATATAAAATTTATTAAAATATAAATATAAAATGTATAAAATGTATAAAATATATAAAAAATATATACATGATTATGTACAAAATATATATACAAATATATACAATATAAATATATACAATTAATAAACGAAATATATATTTATTTACAACGGTATCCGATAATGTCCTCACGGTAGCGTATCGGTGGTATCGGGTACGATATACCTTGTTGTCGTACGGACTCAAAGCAATTTTCGTCTCGCGAATCGTGTATACTTGGTGTAATTTAGATTGTATACACGACTGCTGACGCGTCATTTCAATCTCTTCTTTCAAGCACCGCGTGTAATCGTCGAACGTTATCGTTTTCACGACGAGGATTCGAGCGCCATCTGTCCTACAGTACGCATCGATTTTCTTTCGCTTGTGATCGATCAGCACTTTTCAGTGCAATATTTCTTTTACAACTTTGTGTAATTGCTTTTGTCTGCTTCTTTCTCTGCTCGGATCTTCTTCGAGTCACTAAAAGTGAGACCCAGACGCAACGCCGCACGCAACAGCATTTTTGCGTGTTGCACGCAACATGCGGCGGCGGCCGCCATCTTTTTTGCTGCAGTACATTCCTCTCCGCAATGTCGGAACTCGACCCTGGCGGATCTTTTCATTTTTCTCAGTCTTCCCCTCACTCCCCTTCCAACTCTACACTATATAATAAGGAAACAGAGCTTGCTGTTAAAATTTTTAACGATATTTCCAGTTCGTTTCCACCCATCCCCTCCTCGGATGACGATGGGCTCATAACGGACGAGGAAACAATGGATCTGGATAACTCGTCGATCCTTGTAACAAAGGCATCCACTCCGCGTGCGGTTCCCAAAGAATTGATTCCGGTTGTCAATCTATCAAAGGATTTGGAATCATATAAAAACTCGAGTGTGGTAAGTCCCAGTGGAAATGCGACAGTTCGAGGCGGCTCTCTCTCCTCTAACACCCTCTCTACCTCCCCTCCTAACCCCCCTTCCTCATCCATTAAAGCATCTCTTAACCGTAAACGTTCCTCCATCTCGGATAACTCTACGAACTTCCCCTCTTCAAGTATTGAATGAAACAATGAAAGCGGTGCTAAAAAACTACAAAAGACTGACTTATCTTTAACTATTTCCGAGGCTTCCATGGTCAACAAATATAAAAGTAACGCTCAAGGCTCTTTTGATGTTATTATACAGTCCAAAGACAATTCCTCGCTGCATCCCCTCACCATCGGTAAGATTGTCACGGGAATTTTCAAACTTGATCTCATTGAGATCAGAAAGATGGGATATTCCAAGATCCTCGTCCAATTAAAATCCAGCAAAGCAGCTAACTTTCTAGTCAAACATCCAATCCTTAAGGATAAATCTCTAATTGCATACATTCCTACTTTCAGAACACATAGACAAGGAATCATTCGTGGTGTTCCTCTTGATCTCTCCAAAGCGGAGATTATTAAAGAAATTATCTCGCCTTTTGAGATATCTTCTGTGCGCAGACTCAATCGCAAGATCTCTAATTCAAGTAACTCTTCCGAGATAAACTACGTGCCTTCCAAAACAATTGCTATAACATTTAAAGGACAGGTCCTCCCCAAGTACCTCCATCTGTTTTGGGTCAGATATGAAGTCCACCCCTTTGTGGCCAAAGTCCCCTTCTGCTCGTCTTGTCTACGGCTTGGCCACTCTTACACTCAATGCAAAAGTAGCGCTCGTTGTTCCCACTGCGAAGAAGATAAGCACGCGGATAATACACAATGCCCTAATGGAGGATTCACACTGCCTCCGATGTCCGACGCACGACATCCGATATCCAATAAGAGAATGAGATTTCTAGAAATTCTATTTAGTGATATTTTGTCGTACGATACTGTTCGTCGTACGATAAACTTTGTCAAGATTTAACTTTTTCGTACGACAGGCACAAAGAAGCACGTCATACAATTGTCTAGTCACAAAAGAGATGGATAATATATAGCTTAAAAGAAGAGACATTCACTCGACGTAAAACGTTTATTAATACTTATTTTGAAAGAAAGTAATAATATTTATCGCCGTTCGTCATTATCTTGCAGAAAGCGTAATTTTGATTACATAATGGAGGACGATATGGTAATTAATAAAGTTTAATATAAAATAATATATTTAAATCTAGGTTATGTTTATTTTGTCATTTTGCATCTATATTATTTAATGGATTAGTTTACGTAACATTTAATTTGTTTCTTTGTTTTAGTTCAAACTTTGCGTAGATTGTGGTGAATATCCAATTGATGACGATCATGAGTGTGAATTGCCGGATACAAACAATGATGATTCAAATTTGGTATCGTCACCAATTGAAACAACTTTGACCGAAGTCCAAAATGTGGAAGAATTAATTAATGAAGTCTTTAAGCGAACACCATT
This sequence comes from Camponotus floridanus, assembly GCF_003227725.1. NCBI lineage: Eukaryota > Metazoa > Arthropoda > Insecta > Hymenoptera > Formicidae > Camponotus > Camponotus floridanus. Next base: position 58,380 of record NW_020229861.1, read on the forward strand.
GTGGGACAGTACTTTACCTTATGAAAAACGAGGTCCATCCAGGACAAAATTGTTATGGTCAGCGATTGATAAAAAACTAAGTAAGTTGTTCAATTTTTAAAGAAGAAAAAGAATATATTTTTATATTTTAAAATTGTTATAAATGTCTTTTTAAGATTTACGTCCAGGTACTGCGAATGTTAAATGGCGTAATTTACGAGATACTTACGTCAGAAAATTAAGTGAACAGAAAAAGTACATTCCAAGTGGAAGCGCTGCTGAAGCTAAGCCTAAAGTATCATGGCCATATTTTGAACTGTTAGGATTTTTAAGACCAACAGTAATGCGTAGAAAGTACGTAAATAATATCATAGTCATTATATGATATCATAATCTTTAAGTAAATATGTTTATATTAATTAATTTCTAGGACATTTAGTAACATAAGCCCACCTGCATCTTTCAGTACTAATAGTGATAAACGTTACATAGAGCAACAATTAGAAAAGCTAAATAGTAATACGAGTTTAACAGCTTCCAGAAGCAACAGTAATAAAAGTTGTACATTCTCAGGAAACCGATATATAACATCAAGTCCAAATTTAAGTGATACAGGAGCTTCAGACAGTTCTTTGCAAGGAAACGTTGATTATTGTAACCAACGTAAATTTAGAGCAGATTATTTACCAACACAACAAAATGTAAATTCGATGATAAAGATAGAAGAGACTGAAATATCAAAAAATATACCAAATAGCAGCTGTAAGAATACAGCTATAAAAAATCTTAAAATGTCAGGTATGAGTGTAATCCCTCCTATTTTGTATATATCCCAATGACATATTTATGTGTGCATGTGTTAAAACATCTATAAGCAGGAAAGAAGCGACGTATGAATACTAACAAAGAGAATGATGAGTTATCATTATTTCAACAATCTATAATGTCAGAAATAAAAGCGACAGATAAATCTATAAATGATACATCTGATCCAGTGATGGCTTTTTGTAACTACTAGAACAATACAGGCGCGCGCTACGCGCGCGCTATTTATTTCTTCCATTCATACTGCATATATATATATATATATATATAAGAGAGAACCTGAAAGAAATACATATGAGGTCCGACATGATCTCAAATGTCATTTAAACTTAAACAAGATATGGGTACCTCTGAGAATGAAAGCTATTCAAAAAATTTTGTATCGATAAAAATTATTTATTTTAACAAAGCGCATTGGGTAGTGACCTTAATCTTGACTACGACCATATATATATATATATATATATATATATATATATATATATATATATGGTCGTAGTCAAGATTAAGGTCACTACCCAATGCGCTTTGTTAAAATAAATAATTTTTATCGATACAAAATTTTTTGAATAGCTTTCATTTTCAGAGGTACCCATATCTTGTTTAAGTTTAAATGACATTTGAGGTCATGTCGGACCTTATATGTATTTCTTTCAGGTTCTCTCTTGAATATTATATATTTAAAAAAAAAATTTTTTTCTTAATCGCGAAATCTTAATCGCTCACAATTTCAATCGTCTACTTACACTTAGGGCCGGTTGTTCCAACTTCTTGGTAAATTTTACCCGATAAGTAGCCTATTTTCGTCTTTTTTTTAGAACTTATCTGAAAAAAGACGAAAATATGCTACTTGTCGAGTAAAACTTACCAAGAAGTTGGAAAAATTGGCCCTTAATCGTGTACTTACACTTATAATCACAGTTAAATTCGGAATGGCAAGTTCTCATCGATACAAAATTTATATCGTTATCTCCTACCATAGATGTAGCTAGACTTACGTTTTGGGGTAAGTTAAAAATATTATATCTTTGATCTTGGAAAACGAAAGAACCTCTATACAATATAAATCATTGTAATTCCATTGTAAGGCAATTGCAAAAAAATTGCAAATGAAAAAAAAAAAATAAAAATGAATTCACAAATGATATAGCAATTACAACGTTATACATATTTAAATGAAACAGAAATATAAAATCCAACAATTCAAGTTAACAAAATTTAAAATAAATTTTTATCAAAATTGTAATTATATTTTTTTAGAATAAAATATATAAAAAATAAAACTATAGTAATAAATTAAATTATTTAAATTTATTATTAGCCTTAAATAAGAATTATTTTAATTTTTTAAATAAATATTATTATATTTATAAATTAATAAATTATTTATCATATTTATCATAAAATTATTTATCATAAAATAAGTTCAATATTAAAACATAAAATTTTTATGTTTAATATTGAACTTATTTTCGTTTGTCTTCTACAACTTTTTCATTATAATAAATTTAAACAATATCATGTACAATCTATTCATATATTATAATTTTATACGACAATTATTTATAGTTTTTTTATTTGTGTCTATTGTTTACTTAATATACTAATAGATTTTTTATTATTATTATTTTCATTATATTACTTTTCATTATATATTTTCATTATTATTATATACACAATTATATATAACGTATATAATAAATATTTTATGTTGATCATACCAAATCTAAAATATATAATATTTTATACAATATATAAAATTATAATTAAATGATGTAATAAACACATATATTGTAATTATATATAATGAAAAAGTTTAGAAATATCACAAAATAATATTAATACATAAAATAATATATAAACTATATTGTTTTAATTTAATATGAAAAAATTGAATAATCAAATTATGAGCATATTCTAATTAATATTATATTATTTCTTATAAGTAAAAATTTATAACTTTTTATATAAAAGTTTTATATTTTAAGATTTGAAGATTAATAATTTCATTTTTTTTAAATAAACTCTTTAAGTGAATCTTACTTTTTTATATAAATTGATTTTGTAATATTTAAACAATTTTTAAGATAGATTATAAGATAAATAATAAAATTGAATAGTTTATTTATATCTATAGTTTCATATTTTTATTTTTTTAAAATATATAATTAATTTAATTTAAATTTTAAATATTTATTTATTATTTTAACTTTTAGAATTTTTATTTTTTTTAAATTAATTTATATTTTATTTATATTTATCATTTTATCAAAATATATAAATAATTAATATTAAACTAAATTATTTTATGTTTATATTGAACTTATTTTCGTTTGTCTTCTACAACTTTTTCATTTAATAAATTCTAACACAATATATGTTTTAAATCATGTCATATATTATAATTTTATACGACAATGTATTTATAGTTTTTTATTTTTTTATTACTTAATCATACTAATAGATTTTTTATTATTATTATTTTTCATTATCATTACTTTTCATTATTATTATTTTTCATTATTATTATATTACACAATTATATATACAGCGTATATAATCAATATTTTTGTTGCATCATACCAAATCTAAAAGTATTATAATACTTTTTTCACAATTTTATTTATTAAAAATATATAGATTGAAATGTCTAGATTTCCATCTTCTATTTATTGTAATGTACTATATAGCATGAGGTATCTATTGATTTATATATTTTCTCAATGTTTATTATATACTTGAGTTATTAATTTGTAAAAAATTATATAATATGTTATATGAAAAAATTACATATAAAAAAATTGAATGATTTTGAGCAGATGCTAATTATGTATTATAGTTATTTCTTATAAGTAAAAATTTATAACTTTATAGGTAAAAGTTTTATATTTTAGAGATTTGAAGATTAAAAATTTCATTTTTTTTTAAATAAAGCTCTTTAAGTGAATCTTACTTTTTTATATAAATTGATTTTGTAATATTTAAACAATTTTTAAGATAGGATTATAAGGATAAAATAAGTAAAAATTGAATAGTTTAGTTTATTATCTATAGTTTGCATATTTCCTATATGTTTTATTTTAAAAATATATAATTGTAAAATTTTAATTTAAAAATTTTTCCGAAATATTTATCTTGCCGTTATCTTGCAACTGTGTTAGCAATTTGTGCATTTGTTCTTTGCAATGTAATTGTAATAATTTGTATTGTATGCAGGTTCTCTCGTTTTATCAAAGATATAGAAATATTTTTAACTCATTCTAAAACGTAAATCTAGCTACATCTATGGCAGGGAGTCGAACGTTTGATCCGTGGGCCGGACCTTCGACACCCCTGATCTATGGTATGTCTGTTATGCCTATATATGCATACTACACGATATGGTAGGAGATAACAATAAATTACGTTCTACCGATGAGAGCGTGCCATTTCCAGTTTGTGAAACGATTAAGTTTGTGATACGGTTAAATGTTAATACGTAATAAGTGTTATCAAGTATTCAAAATTACACACAATTATACAATTAAGTGTACGTTAAGTACACGATTGAGGATTACACACGATTATACGATTAAGTGTACGTTAAGTACACGATTAAGGACTTTGTTGAGGTAAGTTTAGATTAATATTATAATATATATAATCAATTGCAAGATTATAATGTAATAAATTTTTATATTAAATTAATAAGCATACATACATATACTTATTTACATTACTCTTATGCAGATTATTATGAATGCTCCGATTTTATAACTTTTATTAACAACGATATCATTATTATTAATATTATTGTATATATATTTTAATGTTAAAATATGTGTATAATACATGATAACGATAGCAATATTGTCGTTAAAAATTATAAAATTGTAGTATAAGTAATACCGTGTAATATAGTATATATATATAATATATATATATATATAATATATATATATATAATATATATATATATATATATATATATATATATATAATATATATATATATATATATATATAATATATATATATAATATATATATATAACGATAGCGATATTGTCGTTAAAAATTATAAAATTGTAGTATAAGTAATACCGTGTAATATAGTATATATATATATATATATATATATATATATAATATATATATATATATATATATATATATATATATTATATTACACGATATTACTTATACTACAATTTTATAATTTTTAACAACAATATCGCTATCGTTATCGTGTATTGTACACATATTTTAACATTACACAATAAATAGATATTTTCCGATTCATACATGGTATATAGAAAATGTATAATATGTATAATATGTGAACTATATACATTTCTCATCACTTCATGCGCATCATGTGTGAATCGGAAAGTACCCAATGTCACGTTTCAAAACATAAAAAACATAAGGTATCATCCCAAACATGCGTGATAGCTCGATATTTATATCTTGAAATGTAAGTAATATTGATTCTATATACGTATTGAAGAGAATTTGACTTATTTAATTTAGCTTCTTCAGTTATTTTTATATTAAATTACAAATTAAATAGTTATAAAAGTAATATTAATAAATAAAGATTTATTAAAATTGATATTCAAAATAATATGTATAAATTGAATAAAATGTATTAATTAAATAGTTATAAAAATAATAAATTATATATATATATATATATATATATATATAAAAGTATATATGTATATATATATATAAAGTATATAAAAATCAATTGGTGTAAAGAAAACTCATTGTTGTTTCGAAAAAAAAAATGTAATTTGCAATTAACAATTACATATTTTTTCTTAAAAATAACTATGTTTTTTCTTTACACCAATTGATTCCTCTCATTATTTTGTACATAAAAGTATTAAGGTAAAATAATCGAAAAATGAATATTTTACAAGATATTTTACGGTTTATGTAAAATTAAAAAATGATTTCAAGCCTCATAACTTGGAAAGTACTTAATGAAAACTAACTTAATTATAGTGTTTTGGAAAGCTCTTGAGATGAGCTACAAGAATATGCAAAAGCATATAGGGTGTCCCATTTAAAAAGTTGGAGCTGACCTTCGCGTGTCCTTCAGGTGGCTCTTCAAGATCAAACTAATAACACCATCTTATGTCCCCCTTGAAACCATACAACTTTTGTCTAAAACTTTTTTCAAAATAATCGACTCCAATCGAGATATTATCTTGTCTCAAGATAAATGCCCCACCCTGTATATATATGTATATATATATATAATATATAATTATTATCTCTTATTGTTAAAGGTTTCTCTTATTTTCTTTCTTTTATTTTTTTTCTTTATTCATTTATTACACAACAAAATTTAAAAAACAATATAACAATAAAAAAAAACAATATAACAATAAAAAAACAATATAAGAATAAAAAAAACAATATAATAAATTTAAAAAAAACTTGCCACCGATTGGGATCGAACCAGCGATCCAGAGACTTACAGCGAAATGTCTTATCTGCTGTGCTACGCTCACTTTTATAAGTGCCTCTATCACAATGCTACTTAACGAAGAGATCCCCATATAATTGGTTATAACTTGACTTCCAGGGCCCATTCAGAAAAAGGGCTTTACAGGTATTAACTACATAATATCTCCTACAACTCCTGTAAGTTTCATTAAAATCGGCGGAGAGCAGAGCGTAGCCTCCCCTTGTAAGTCCCCTCCTATTCAACATATACGTTTCTAAAATTCGTAATTATATATCTAAAGAATGTCAAATTGTAGAGTTTGCCGACGACATCGCGATATTTATTTCTTGTCCCGTCTCTCAAATCAAGTCCTTCAGTAAAAAACTCGAATCATCCCTGGTTAAACTCTCTAATTTCCTCAGCTCCAAGGGTCTTAATATTTCGCCTGAAAAATCTGCGCTCATGACTTTCTCTAGAACTAAATCCGCCCCCCCCCCCCGCGCCTCTTATCGAACTTAACGGATGTACGATAAGATCTGTCTCTTCATTTAGATTCTTAGGTGTCTTCCTTGATCCTAAGCTCCTTGGACATCCTCATATTAACTTTCTAACTCAAAAAGCTAACAAACTTACCAGTGTTATCAGATCGCTGTGCGGTACTTGGTGGGGCTCTGATCCGAACCTTCTCCTTGGTATCTACAAATCACTTATCAGAGGAAGCATCGAATATGGCTGCCAGTTTCTTCCCGTTTATCACTCTTCTAAAATTAATAAGCTCGAAAAGATCCAAAGGAAAGCCATAAAAATTTGCCTCGGTCTGAGATCGTCAACCCCATCTAATGTTGTTCTCGCAGAATCGGGCATTCCACCTCTTAAACTCCGTTGCAATCTCCTCTCAGAGAGATACATTCTTAGGTCTCTTGCCTCTACCAACAATCCTATCATAGACTCACTCTATGACCTGCAACTGTCTCTCCTCAACAGAAATAACCAACAATTCTCTATTAACTTTCCCTTATATCAGTGCTGGGATTTACTTGCAACTTTCGGCCAGATTTCTTAGCTTACGCCTACTGTTCCCCTCTTACTGCTCGCTTCTTAGCGACCGCGCCGCCGAACGCTCGTAACTAAGGAGCGCTCAGGAACGTGCGCGTCACAAATGTTATGTGGCAATCTATCTAAGTTCTCTTTATTGTTTATTAATAATAAAAATAAGTATTCTATTATTAATTACGCATATGTTCTGTAAAATATTTAAAATATTTGTGTTTTGAAACGTAATTACAATAAGAGAATTTAGATAGATAGATTTCCACATTACATTTGTGACGCACACGTTCCTGAGTGCTTCATAGTTACGAGCGGCGCGAGCGGTAAGAGGGAAACAGTAGGCGTAAGCTAAGAAATTCGGCCGAAAGTTGCAAGTAAATCCCAGCACTGCCTTATATCATGCTTTCCTTAAAATCAAAAAATATAAAACTTATATCTCCTCCTTCGAGGGCCCTCCTGTTTACAATTTCCCTTATCAATCCTCTATTTACCTCCCGAAAACTGCATTCACTCCCAAGAACCTTGTTGATCTCCTTAAGAAATTCTTGCTTCCTCAAATCATTTTCATGTCCTCCCTTAATGAATCATCTCTGATCGAGCCTTTACACTGATGCCTCCAAATCTCTTTCAGCCATATACGTGGGCTTTTCGATTTATTCTCCTTCTCTCAAAATCGAAAAACTGTACAAGATCACCTCATACGCTTCTATCTTTACAGGAGAAGCCCTAGCCGTTCTTTTCTCTATTGAGATTATCATCTCGCAACAGATTCGCTCCTCCTCTATCTTTACCGACTCGTGTCGTCGAGGCTCTAACGTCTCTGAAACCTGGCAGGGAACTCAGCCATCTTATCTTTGCCATCAAAGATAAACTGAGGATGGCCGAATCCTTCCATTTTGACATCACTATTGTCTGGGTCCCTGCTCACGTAGGGATTCTAGGAAACGAAACGGCCGATTTCTTGGCTAAAAGGGCAATTACCACAGGTATAACTCTTCCCAACATCATCCCCTATTCCGACCTCTTCTATCTTTCTAATGAGAGTCTCAAAACTTCCTTTTTAAACTGCCTTTCCAATGTACCAACAGGAAAAAATTATTTCAGACACTATTCTTTTCCCCCTTTCTACCCGCCCTGATTCTTTAATTCCGGGCTAGAGAGAAAGAGAATCACCACCTTCTGTCGTATGCGTGCTGGGCATTACAATCTCAATGCCAACCTCTATAAATACAAAATAGCCACATCCCCCTTCTGTAGCTGCGCATGTCCACAGCAGGATATCGAGCATATCCTAGGGACTGCCCTTCCCTCATTTCGAACCGCCCCCGTCTCCTCACCTCTTTGCAATCCACACTCAAAAAACCTCCTCACTATCACCTATCCTCTCTCTTAAAAGATCCGTCTCGTTCTATTGTCAATTCTGTTTACTCCTTTTTACACTCTTACAATCTCAAAATTTAACATGATTTCTGACTTCCTCTCCTTGCCCATCAGATTCCCCCTCCCACTCCTCATCGCCTCCCCTCCCCCTTCCCCCTTTCGATTCCCTCTCTTTACCCTTCACACACCCACAGTCAACTTCTATATGTAATACATATTCCTCCTTCCTAGACTTCACCCTGAACTCCATAATCTGAAACTGCAAAGCTATAACTGAAACTGAAGCTGCAATCAAATCAAGCAAATTGTAAACCAAACCTAACGCATCAACCTTGAAGTAATTCTCTCTGACCGTAAGGGTCTGGATTGACCCGGTGCCATAAAAACTTAGAAGAAGAAGAAGTTCTCGCGACAACATTGCTCTTGACGCCTTTGACTTTCTTCGTATCCTTTTTCCCATTCACTCGTAACGCGTACATCTTTGCTCTGAGTCCGACGAATTCGGTCATTATGGCACCGTTGTTTTCGTCCTTCATCAGACCCGATACCTTTTTATTTACAAGCAGTATACCGTACGCATTGTCCACCGCATAATCGCTCGTGTCGAATCTAGCGATGTCGCGCTTCATATTCTCATACACATCCGCGCACTCGATGTGATATATGAGACTGTCCGTATCGGTATACATTACCCGGCATTTTTCGCGATACATTGGCGCCATATACTCGTGATGAAAATCAAACATGTCTTGGATATGTCGAGTATACACATACCCACGTCGGTTTGTAAAATTTCACCTCGAATTTACGCAATTCCATAGCGATTAAGTTTTCCGAAAAAACGCTTCTACTGTGGAAATTTGGTTTTACGATCATCGCTTCTGCGCCGTATCAACCGTCCCACTTTGTTAATAATTTTACATCGACACGATTGCGCACATTTTCCATCGTTTTGCCAAATACCGCATTGTTCATTAATTTGTATAAATTTTTTTCGAAATCATTTTTAGCCAATGTTCTGAAATGTGTATTTAATTCTATGTAATTTTGAATCCAGGGAGATTGTGAAAACTGTAAAATTCGGTGTATTTTTGTTACACGAAGGCTGTGGCGCGTACACTGCTGCAGCTTGCGGTAGTGTATCACGTAACGCTTCTTATCGTATAACGTTGCAAGCAGTTTGAATTCCCGCTTGCCAGGTGGTTTGTCTCGTGTCGGGCAAAACGGTAGGTCAGTGTGCGCATCGTGAAGATGTTACTCGAGGTCCACTTCGAGGATATAGCTCGTAGGCGAATCTAGCGTGATGGATGATACGTCAAAATTGGACACATCGTCGACCCATTGAAAATCGGCATAGGGCAACGGTTGACACATTACCCATCCGTACAAATTATTTACATTAAAGTACATCAAGTACGATGATGGTTTCGATGGATCGTACGACTCCATGTGCTTGTTATTAGCGCGAGCGTATCTACCCGAATATTGACTCAGACCGCCGCGTATACCACGTTCGATGAACATAACCATGTCGATGTCTGTAAGCAACTCAAACGTGATCTTTGTATGCTTTAACATGGCGTCCCACGTGTATCCGGGGAGAGTATAGTAATACGCAGGGTCGAGTCCGTAACTTTCGATACATTTATCTCGAAAATTTTCGAAAATGTCGGCTAATAACAAGACATCGATTTTGGGGTACAAGTCGCTATATTCGCCTAGCGTCCGAATGGAGAATCCAGACGTTCTCGGCGTGCGCGTAATCGCTCTCGGATACAGTTTCGCCGATCAAGGAACTGTAAAATGATTCGCGCGGTGGTAAACACGTATCTTGCAACCTGTCAACGGAATCGATGTATTCGTACGGAAATACACCTTTTTAGCGTTAACAAATTGAAATTTTCTGTAAATAAATTTTGAAATTCCGATTTTAAAATTTTGAGTTTGTCTTTGTCTAAAAATGATGCCAATTTATCGAGACTCGATGCGAGAAATTTAAAGGATTCGATGAAACGTAATTTTATATGATTTTTTTATTCTTCTTCTTCTTTAAGATCAACATTTTTAGTAAACGAAATATATTTTTCCTTGGTTATCGGTAATAACTCGATTTTCCCTTCGAACGCTGCGGCTATTTCCTCGATAATAAAATGAGAATCGTAACCGGATAAATTGTGAAAAACTATCGGAACAAAAAGATTCTTTATAATTTAGATTACAATTTGAATGCTCGGGGCCTCTGTACCGCCCAGTCAAATGACAATGATCGCGAACGCGTGTATCGTCTTCCGCGAACGGTTTTTCGCATATGTGACATTGAGTGACGTTGTGAAATTTTTCACACTCTTCCGATGTTAAATTTACCATAGGGACATTGGTCGTTAAAATATTCTTAACGCGAATCGCTAAATTTTTAAGATCTTCGACAAACCATGTTACACAATCGGCGCTACGACGCGAATGATACGCCGATAAAGATTCGTCGTACGAACAATGTACATAGTAAGCTATGCTAAATACTTGATGATGTTGGTACAATTTTTGTTCTTCCTCCGTTTTGGCCAGAACGCATTCCAGGTCGGCGTACACGACGAATGGAAGCCGCTCTTTCCTGTTGTAATTGTTGAACTCGTGCCACTTATCCTTATCACTCGGCAATCGGATACCGCAGTCGTTCATCTCCCCGCAGTTGACGGCATGTAACTGCAACTTGACGTCTGAATTAAAATAATGCAGGCATCTGTAAAAGAAAAATTTTTTATCATAAGATTTTTTTTTATATAAATTATTTGATATAATTATTTTATATTAATATATATATATATATATATATATATATATATATATATATCGATCGCAGATATATTTGTGATTCTTGTGTTTGCTCAGTTGCGAGCTCACGAACCGGGATACATTTTTTATCCACGCGAAATGTCCGACGCTGTTGTCGTCTTCCACGTATAGTAGATTCACATGCTTATCTCGCTTCTGTTCCGAAAGATGTATCGAGACAATACTGTTCTTATCTTCGATGCACGTTGATCGAGATATTGTTCGCGAGTTCAAATTTTTTAATTTGATTCACAGTCACTGGAAACTCAATGTCCCGGAGATTCAGCACTGTCGCATAAGGTGGGTACGATGATTCCCGTTCCGCGTGATTTTCTGCGAGATATAGAGCAGCGACCACTGCCCACGTGAAACACGCAGTGTCTTTAGACTGTACGTTAACCACCGCTCTCTTCATAGTAATCTCCCGCGGCAATTTAATATAACATCCCGCACGCATTGGATTATATTTATTAATATTCACAGTCAAATTCTGTATTCGCGACAATGCACAGCCACTATCACATTCCTGAAATTTCTCCAACGATGCTAAAGTGGGCTCGATAACGCGGCGCTCGAACCACTCGCGTAAATCCGATGTGCGAAAGAGTTCACAATTTTTCGTATTTATACTTTTATTTGCACGCTTATCACCCGACACAAATTCACCGTTTAATATAGTATTTATTTTTACACTGTTGTGTTTTTAGAACGTCTTGCACTTGCATGAGCACGATGTCCTCGAGAAATTGACGAGGTTCGATATAGTTTGCGTTAATCACGGCACCGGTCAGAATACGGCTATCGAACGCGGTATCGATCTCTTGCCAAACAAGTTTTTCAGCGTTATTGTTGTGTCTTGCGTATACGATCTCGTACCGAGATTTCGCTGCCTTGTCATAAAGAGTTTAGCAGCGCGAGTCGAGAAGTCAAAAGTGAAGAATCAGTCATCAAAAAGTGAAGAAGAAGAAGAAGAAGTAAATATTTTTTTTCATTGTTCTTGTGTGCTTTAAATAATGGCTGAAGAAAATATTATAATTGATGATGATGATGATGATGTTATTATCATCGATGATGATATTGAAAATGTGATGATCATTGAAAATGATAATGTAATGGACGTTGACGAATCAGACGAGGATGACTCTTATATCGAAGTAGAACCCTTGGCGGTCAGTGATTACTATAGTGACAATAGTGACGATAGTGATGAATTATTCCAAAAGAAACAGCGAAATTTACCGGAAATATTAACATTAAACGAAACAATAAAGATATGTTGTATGTCATACTATGTGAAAAATGGAGAGAAATATTGTGTGGAATGCTTTCTGAGACTATCGTTTCTATTTCTAGAAGCTAGTTCTGTTCGCGAACATCGATGCATATATTATACACATTTGACCAACATGTCTTGCAAAGAGTGTAGGAAATCTTTGCATCAAATACTGCCGTGCGACATGTGCTCCATTTGCACAAATTAAAACAAATGGACAACATTGTAAGTACTATTTTTTATATTAAATAAATTATTATAAAATAATTATTAAAATCTAATGAAATGTGTATCGTTTTTCTATTGCAGGCGCGGTCTCTCTCAGCTCGGCGCATTCCCCCTCCCCAAATATATTATACTTTATTATATTTTGTATTACTTTTTTTATATTTTTATATTTTTATATTTTATTATAATTTTTTAAACACAAACATACACACACACCCAAATGTATAACACACATATTTTATTAAATCTTATATTTTCTTATATTTTAATTTTTTTAAAATGTATTTATTTACGCGCCTTTCCTTGCGCTCCCATTCCTTTCGCTATCTCCCTCGCACGCGTTATCCTCGCGCCATCGTTCTCTCTCTCTCGCACGCGTTGTCTTTCGAAGGAATGCTGCTGTTTATATTTTGCAGATGTTTGTAAACTCGATTCTTATGTCCTACAATGCGTTTTGGAGATGGCTGCATATGGTGTCTCTGCTACGATTTCGGACCGAGACCTCGTCATACAGTTCAGAACTGTGAACGCGACTTCATCGTTCCAAGTTATAAACTGTAAACGTTAAAAAATTTTGATAAAAATGTATAGAATTGTTACGTGGTTCGAATTATGGAAGAACAGATTTATTGACATACTGTTTACTGTAATTTTAAGAGTTGCGTTTGATTGAGAGGTAAGTAGCGTTTGCATGTACGTGTGATTTTTTTATAAACTGTAAACGTTAAAAAATTTTGATAAAAATGTATAGAATTGTTACGTGGTTCGAATTATGGAAGAACAGATTTATTGACATACTGTTTACTGTAATTTTAAGAGTTGCGTTTGATTGAGAGGTAAGTAGCGTTTGCATGTACGTGTGATTTTTTTATAAACTGTAAACGTTAAAAAATTTTGATAAAAATGTATAGAATTGTTACGTGGTTCGAATTATGGAAGAACAGATTTATTGACATACTGTTTACTGTAATTTTAAGAGTTGCGTTTGATTGAGAGGTAAGTAGCGTTTGCATGTACGTGTGATTTTTTTATAAACTGTAAACGTTAAAAAATTTTGATAAAAATGTATAGAATTGTTACGTGGTTCGAATTATGGAAGAACAGATTTATTGACATACTGTTTACTGTAATTTTAAGAGTTGCGTTTGATTGAGAGGTAAGTAGCGTTTGCATGTACGTGTGATTTTTTTTTTAATTAGATTATTTAAATAATTATTTATTATTTAGTTTCGGAGAGAAGTGGAACTTTTCGAATTTGTAAACATAGAGCAGAGACAGTGGATGCGAATGGTGCGTCGAGCTATTCGGGAAGAAGTTTTAGATATATGGGGCGACACCCCGGACAGTCGCCATCGTCAGGTCGAAGATGTCTTCAACCTGCGGCGGCTCTTCGGGGAAAAACCCTATTTGGAAATTATTCACGAGGAAGCGTGGATCCAAGAAGAGGTGTGGATCTCATAAGATGACTTGGTAGCTCTAGCAGGTTAATGTAACTACTATTTTTATATTAAATAAATTATTAAATATTTTATTAAAAACTAATAAAATGTATATCTTTTTTTCTGTTGCAGGAGCTGCCTCTCTCAGCCCGATGCATTATCCCTATATTAAATTTTTAATTATTTCTTATTTTTTATATTTTTTATATTTTTTATATTTTTTTATCATTACTTTTTATATTTTTTATTCTTAAATTTAAGTATACACACACACACACAAATATGTACAACACATTTTTTAACAAATTTTATACACTTTAATTTAAAAATGTATTTATTTACGCTATCTCCTTCGCACGCGTTCCCTCTCTCACACGCGTTCTCCTCGCGCCATCGTTCCCTCTCTCTCGCACGCGTTCTTCTCGACCTTTCGTGTCTCTATTCCGCCTACTGTCTTATCCTAAATCACTCTACTCTCTAGACTTCGTTTTTTGCGTTACTTTTGTTGGTTCTTTGTCCGGTTGATGGGAAAAAAAGGATTTGTGTTACTTTTTTTGTAAGATTGACCGTTTTTATGTCTCCTCCCTCTTCGTGTACGTCAAAAAATGTTTCCGTTTGGAGAAACGTTTCGTAGGGTCGGTCAGAATTACTATCGTTTGACTCTTATAATCTCAATTCAAAGAAATGCTGCTGTTTATATTATTTATTTAAACCGAACATGTTCGTACGCAATACTGTTTATCAATCGGGCATGTAATATAATATTGCGATAAAACATCTAACACGTGTCCCCTCCGTTCCGCGTGATGTCATTCCCCCGCGCGCCTCACCTCCCCTGAGAGGACCTGGATTAGAACCCGCCTATATATCCTACTTATTTCTGTCTCATTGCATTCAGTTTTTTACTGAATGTACTGAAGGAAATATCTCAAAGAAAGTTTTATTCGATTTTATACATAAAAATGTGAATTCTATATATTAAATTTTAGTTAAGTATTAATTACATGAAGTATAAGTTATTATAGTAATTATTATATTTCATAATTTATTATATTTTATATATCGCGCGCGTGGTTTATTATAATCTGCAACCATGGATAATAGCAGAAAGATTTCTAGTATGTATCTCATTTCTTCATTCATCGTATTAAAGTCTAATAATTAAACAGTTTTGTCTGCAAATAGTTAGCAATTGTTATTTCTTTTAGACGAGTATCACTTCAAAAATAAAGACTTATTCAACGTGTGGTGTAATGAACATAATGTAAAAAGGAAAACAATTGCTATTTCCACATTTATTTTTAATATAATGACAGAAACAGATATTTCTGAAGACTACATAAAATCAGTCGAAAAAAGAGTGCGTATCTTCTGCTGTAATTTATCCATAAAATGGAATAATTTCCATCGTATACAGAAACAATTTAAATCAAAATATAATAAATGGCTATGAGAAAATTTCCTTGTGCAAAAATATAAAGCAAATATAGAATCTTCGACATCTAAACGACAGACGGCCTTGTTTGCTATATCAAGAAAAATCGACACGCTCGCAGAGACGACAAGCATCCGAAGAAAATAATGGAAGAAGATTTAGATTTAGTAATGCACGCGACAACCATAGCAGCACGTAAGAGAGGAAGCAGAGATTTGGCTATTGTTATAAATGAAACAATGAAAACTCCTAATCGGCCAAGCAAAATAAGGAAACTAATCTTCTAGCTCTGATAAGAAAGAACCTATACCATTTTCTGAAGATGAAGCTCTAGCTTTGTTATTTGACAATAATTTTAGTAAAAGACAGTATGTAAATATTCGGCTAGAAAATAAAAACAGAAATTGCGATATATATCCCAAGTATGATGCCCTTATTATAGCCAAAAAAAATTGTAGACCGTGTGGTATTACCGTAACAGAGACAACTGCACGAGTACCGCTACAAAATTTATTAGAACATACCGCTAAAAAAATCATATTGTTACAAATGAAAGTCATCGATAATGTTATTTTAAAGAGTGACAATGATATTATTGAAACAGAAATGATATTTAGCTATAGTTTTGATGGCAGTAGTAGCCATTGGATATACAAACAAAGATTTGAAAATTCCGCAAATTTAGCAGAATCCGATTCTTCATTATTTGCAACTACATTAATTCTACTGAGATTTTAACGTGCAAAAGTACAATTTTATGGAATAATAACACACCATATTCAATTAAATTTTGCAGACCTTTAAAATTGCAATATATTAAAGAAACTGAAGAACTAATTCTAAAGGAAAAGGAAGATATTGACAATGAAATAAAAAATTTATCATGTTTAAATTTCCCATATAAAGACAAAATTTTGAAAATTAAATTTAACTTAATTATGACGATAGTTGATGGGAAAATTTTACATACATTGACAAAAATCGTCTCTCGTTTCAACGTTGCCCTATTTGTGGAGCAACATCATCACAAATTTTAAAAATAAACAATTTTAGAGCACCAGAATTTGAACCGAAAGAACAAGAAAATTTAAGATATAGAATTAGTCCCCTTCACGCCTGGATACGTTTTTTTGAATGCATTCTATATACAGGATGATTCAAAATAACCCCTATGTCCGTGAAATGACACATTGTTGAGTCAATTCTAAGACGATTTTTCCTTTTGCAAAATTTCGTCCGAAGCTTAGTTTTCGAATTATTAAAGAAAGTAATTAAACTTCTTGCATGACGGGTTGGATACAAGAGGTAGGCAAGGGTGACGCGAGGCCCGTCAGACGCGAGCGCTTACGCGGGGTGCCTGCTGCGATCAGCTGGTCGCTATACACATACAGACACACATTTTTTTTTTTGATACGCAGGGGAAATCCTCATGGATACCCTCCCTCCCCGGGGAGAGAGAGAGGTTATGCCGGACTCCTACCGGCTAAAACCCCTGCGGATGTCCTCCACCGCGTTGTCACGGGGGAGCCACGGGTACGTCACAGGCATTCTTCCGTGACTCCCCCATCGCAATCCCTCGTTGCAGCCGGGAGGGAGGACACCCATCCGCCTCCCGGCTCCGTCTAATGGGGTTCTGTCCCGGTGGGAGATCTCCCCGCTCCACACCGGGGCCCCTCGCCGCGGCTCCTAAACGGGGCCTCTTCCTCTGCCGAGTGGAGGGAGGGAGGGGGGCCACCAGGTAGGCCATCAGACCCTGCCAGTGCCAGAACCTCCCTTTAGCCCCCCACCTATCCACCTAGCCTGCAGTGAAGGGGGGGTGGGCCCCCAGCAGGGCCCACCCCACCCAATCAATCCCGCGCTGGGACCTGGGGTCCAGGCACGGGTCGCCTTCTCCTCCCTCGCCGCATCCCTGCGGGCTGCGACATTCCTGCGCTTCCGGGGACGGCATCCGTCGACGGTCCCTCTCCGCTTCCTCCTTGGTCTTCATGACCTCCTCGCAAAAGGAGGCCACCGCTCTCCACTGCTCCTCCCCCTGTACCATGGCCCGCACCACGGCGCAGAGGGAGAGATCTTTCCCCACCACATGACAGGCCTCGAGAGTGTGCTGAGCCGTGTCCCGGTCTCCTCCGCAGTGGTGGCACCCGGGGGTCGCCTCCTCCCAATGCGGCACAGGTAGTAACCGAAGCAATCATGCCCGGTCACCACCTCGCCACCCGGAAGGTGATGCGCCCCCAGGTCTTCCCCAGCCACTCCCTGAAACAGGGAAAACGGCCTCCACTACTCTTTGCCCTCGTGGGCCGGCCCGGCTAAATTGCCGCTGCCAGTCCACGAGGACCAATTCCGCCGCTTGACGCCAATGACCCTCTTGGCCCCCGGCCCCACGATACTCCCCCCCCACGGAGCTCCCTTACCCTCTAGTATGCGGCCGGACTGACCACGCCCAAGAGCTCCAGGGGGGGGGAACCCGCCAGGATTGTCGCCGCCCGCATACGCGATAGTGCGGTATGCGCGCGCGGGCCCTCAATACAATGGGGCGATGTGCCTCCCGTAGCACGCTCCTGATCCTTCTGGACCCGAGGTCGCATCCCCCAGATCGGAGCCCCGTAAAGGGCCACCGATCCAACCGTGCCCACATATAACTTGCGGACACGGTCATCCGGGCCTCCCAGGTTGGGTAGCAGCCCCGCCACCCCACCCATCTTGGGGGCCAGCTGGCAAAATGCTCCTCGAAGTCCACATGCCATCCAGGTGGAGACCCAGATATTTCATCTGGTCCCCACCTAGACGTCATGGCCGTCCACCCTAAATGAGAGCCTGGGGAGGAGGGGGCCCGGGAGCCGTCATGGAAGAAGACGGACTCGGTCTTCCGGGGAGCCACTTCCAGGCCCAAGCGCCTTTATGCTGCGAACTACCCCGGCCACCGCGATGTTGCCAACCGCAACCGCGTCCCTCCCAGTTTCTTCCCCTCGACTACCACCAACGTGTCATCTGCATAGCAGATGACTTGGCAGCCGGGAGGAAGTATCCTCCCCAGTACCTCATCGTACGCGATGTCCCACAGCAACGGACCCAAGACGGACTCCTGTAGGACACCGCGCCGACGGGCCTCCGTCTGGCGCACCCCCCCGGCATTGCGGTAGGTGATGTACCTCCCCTTGAAATAGTCCCGGATTACCCTGGTTAGGTAATTCGGGACCCCGTGCGACCGCAGCCCCTCTCTTATCTTGTCCCACGGGAGGGTGTTGAACGCATTGGCTATGTCCAACGACACAGCCAACGCCACCCCCCCGCGTTGGACTATCTGTTCCGAGCGGGCCCGCAGACAGTCGATCGCGTCGATCGTCGATCGGCCCGCCCGGAAGCCAAATTGGCGTTCATTGAGCCCTGCCACTCGCTGCAGGTGCTCGTTGAGGCGCCCCACCAGCACGCGCTCCATCAGCTTACCGACCTCGTCCAACAGGCAGAGAGGTCGATAGACCGATGGATCGTCGGAGTCCCTCCCGCCCTTCGGGAGGAGGACTAATCTCGCCTCCTTCCAGAGGGAGGAGAAGACCCCCTCCCTAAGACACCTCATGAAGAGGTACCTCAGGAACCCGCCGGCTTCATCCACGACCAGTGCCCAGATCTTGCCCGTTTTGGTCCGGGATGCCGTCCGGACCAGGAGCCTTATTCGGCTCATCCTCCGAACGGCCTCCCCCATCTCCTCCGCTCTCATCTCCCAGCTCTCCCTCCACTCGAGCATACGGCTCGAGATGGGGAAGGGCACTGCACCCCGGCTCCCCCGGGGAAGAGAGTTTTCAACCACCTCCCCAAGAAAGCCGGAGGGACAGGGTCTCCGTGGTCGGAGGCGCCCGCGGCCTCAATTTCCTGAGCACCATCCTGTACGGGCGCCCCCACGGATCCTCGTTCAGGGAGGCGAGCAGTTCCTCCCAGGCCCTGATCTTAGACCTCCCGATGGCAGCGCCGAGGGAGTGCCGGGCATCCCGAAACTCCCCTCGCGCCCGCTCAATACACGCCTCGCTACTGTCCCTCCTTCTCAGACACCTTTGAAGTCGGCGCCTGGCCCGGACTGAGGCATCGCGGAGTTGCACGATCTCCTCTGTCCATCAGTACGCCGACCTCCTCCCACATCCCCTCCTGACCCTTGGCATCGAGGCATCGCAGGCTCCCCAGAGAGCACTGCGAAGCCTCGACGCCAACTCCTCCACACTCTTCCCTTCCCACGCCAGGGTCCTCCTCCCAGACGCATAGCGAGGCCTGCATCGAGCCCATCAGAAGATCCGGGTTTAGTTTGGTGAGAGACCACCTGCGCTCCTCTCGCATGTCCGGCCCAATTGGTGAGCGACCAAGCTGAGCTCAATGTACCTGTGGTCAGACAGGGTCTCGAGCTCAGAGGCCACCCTCCACCCTCCCATCATGCGCAAAGCCACAGAGGAGGCCCATGTCAAATCGACAATGGACTCCCCCTGCAGTCTCACGCATGTGGAAACAGACCCAATATTGAGCAGGGTCAATCCAAGTGACCCTGCCCAGTCTCGTAGCATCTCCCCGCGCCGATCCTCGGACGGGCAACCCCAACTCCGAGATTTCGAGTTGAAGTCGCCCATCACGAGGACTGGCCCGGGGAGGCCGCTCCTCACCGCCTCCTCTACCTCGCCGAGCTCGGCCTCAAACTGGGCCAGGCTCAGCGAGGGAGGGAGGTATACTCCTATAACGCAGGTAGTCCCCACCATACCATGACGAAGTGCCCTGGTCCCATCCTAGCAGGGGGCGACCTTTCGTCGCTCTCTCGCACGATGACCAACACACAGACACACATGCGAACACATACATCTCTCTCTCTCTCTCTCTCTCTCTCTCTCTCTCTCTCTTTCTGCCTTTCTGAGAAGACGTGTGTCACATCGCTCCGTCGAAATACTAAGTTTTCACCGGTAAATAGTGAGAGAAGAAGTAAAAACAAGTTGTTAAATTAGGTAGGTTATAGACCGGGGATAGCTATGAAGTTTATCTAGCCGGGATATGGCGATAATGTGAAGGTGAGCAGTGAATTTATTGTTCGGACATCGAAGTCTCGAAAGACAGCGAGACATTATACGTTGGACACATATAGTGCTGTGAAAGTGGGTCACAGGTGACTGATCGCATTAGGCTGATATTAACGGTTTCGGCCGGTAATTATCGGCATGGACGATGAATATGCAGAGTATTCGATGCTCAGCGTGCAGGAAAGCAATAAAGAGCAAAGTAGTTAAATGTAAAACTTGCTCAAAGCTTTTTTACCATCCGGGATGTATTAGTAAGCTAAAATTCTCGACGGGAATCAAGAATACGTTGCCGTGTAAAGGCATTCGAAGAGTTTCAGGTTGAGAGTTGAGAAAGATTCAAACATGAAAGAAAACGCCGACAATGACAGGAAAAGATTAGGACATCATCTACAGGA
>NW_020229861.1:84545-108703 GCF_003227725.1 Camponotus floridanus
ATATTATCTTGTCTCAAGATAAATGCCCACCCTGTATATATATGTATATATATATATATTATAATTATTATCTCTTATTGTTAAAGGTTTCTCTTATTTTCTTTCTTTTATTTTTTTTCTTTATTCATTATTACACAACAAAATTTAAAAAACAATATAACAATAAAAAAAAACAATATAACAATAAAAAAACAATATAAGAATAAAAAAAACAATATAATAAATTTAAAAAAAACTTGCCACCGATTGGGATCGAACCAGCGATCCAGAGACTTACAGCGAAATGTCTTATCTGCTGTGCTACGCTCACTTTTATAAGTGCCTCTATCACAATGCTACTTAACGAAGAGATCCCCATATAATTGGTTATAACTTGACTTCCAGGGCCCATTCAGAAAAAGGGCTTTACAGGTATTAACTACATAATATCTCCTACAACTCCTGTAATTTCATTAAAATCGGCGGAGAGCAGAGCGTAGCCTCCCCTTGTAAGTCCCTCCTATTCAACATATACGTTTTCTAAAATTCGTAATTATATATCTAAAGAATGTCAAATTGTAGAGTTTGCCGACGACATCGCGATATTTATTTCCTGTCCCGTCTCTCAAATCAAGTCCTTCAGTAAAAAACTCGAATCATCCCTGGTTAAACTCTCTAATTTCCTCAGCTCCAAGGGTCTTAATATTTCGCCTGAAAAATCTGCGCTCATGACTTTCTCTAGAACTAAATCCACCCCCCCCCCCGCGCCTCTTATCGGAACTTAACGGATGTACGATAAGATCTGTCTCTTCATTTAGATTCTTAGGTGTCTTCCTTGATCCTAAGCTCCTTGGACATCCTCATATTAACTTTCTAACTCAAAAAGCTAACAAACTTACCAGTGTTATCAGATCGCTGTGCGGTACTTGGTGGGGCTCTGATCCGAACCTTCCCTTGGTATCTACAAATCACTTATCAGAGGAAGCATCGAATATGGCTGCCATTTCTTCCCGTTTATCACTCTTCTAAAATTAATAAGCTCGAAAAGATCCAAAGGAAAGCCATAAAATTTGCCTCGGTCTGAGATCGTCAACCCCATCTAATGTTGTTCTCGCAGAATCGGGCATTCCACCTCTTAAACTCCGTTGCAAATCTCCTCTCAGAGAAGATACATTCTTAGGTCTCTTGCCTCTACCAACAATCCTATCATAGACTCACTCTATATGCAACTGTCTCTCCTCAACAGAAATAACCACAATTCTCTATTAACTTTCCCTTATATCAGTGCTGGGATTTACTTGCAACTTTCGGCCAGATTTCTTAGCTTACGCCTACTGTTCCCCTCTTACTGCTCGCTCTTAGCGACCGCGCCGCCGAACGCTCGTAACTAAGGAGCGCTCAGGAACGTGCGCGTCACAAATGTTATGTGGCAATCTATCTAAGTTCTCTTTATTGTTTATTAATAATAAAAATAAGTATTCTATTATTAATTACGCATATGTTCTGTAAAATATTTAAAATATTTGTGTTTTGAAACGTAATTAACAATAAGAGAATTTAGATAGATAGATTTCCACATTACATTTGTGACGCACACGTTCCTGAGTGCTTCATAGTTACGAGCGGCGCGAGCGGTAAGAGGGAAACAGTAGGCGTAAGCTAAGAAATTCGGCCGAAAGTTGCAAGTAAATCCCAGCACTGCCTTATATCATGCTTTCCTTAAAATCAAAAAATATAAAACTTATATCTCCTCCTTCGAGGGCCCTCCTGTTTACAATTTCCCTTATCAATCCTCTATTTACCTCCCGAAAACTGCATTCACTCCCAAGAACCTTGTTGATCTCCTTAAGAAATTCTTGCTTCCTCAAATCATTTTCATGTCCTCCCTTAATGAATCATCTCTGATCGAGCCTTTACACTGATGCCTCCAAATCTCTTTCAGCCATATACGTGGGCTTTTCGATTTATTCTCCTTCTCTCAAAATCGAAAACTGTACAGATCACCTCATACGCTTCTATCTTTACAGGAGAAGCCCTAGCCGTTCTTTTCTCTATTGAGATTATCATCTCGCAACAGATTCGCTCCTCCTCTATCTTTACCGACTCGTGTCGTCGAGGCTCTAACGTCTCTGAAACCTGGCAGGGAACTCAGCCATCTTATCTTTGCCATCAAAGATAAACTGAGGATGGCCGAATCCTTCCATTTTGACATCACTATTGTCTGGGTCCCTGCTCACGTAGGGATTCTAGGAAACGAAACGGCCGATTTCTTGGCTAAAAGGGCAATTACCACAGGTATAACTCTTCCCAACATCATCCCCTATTCCGACCTCTTCTATCTTTCTAATGAGAGTCTCAAAACTTCCTTTTTAAACTGCCTTTCCAATGTACCAACAGGAAAAAATTATTTCAGACACTATTCTTTTCCCCCTTTCTACCCGCCCTGATTCTTTAATTCCGGGCTAGAGAGAAAGAGAATCACCACCTTCTGTCGTATGCGTGCTGGGCATTACAATCTCAATGCCAACCTCTATAAATACAAAATAGCCACATCCCCCTTCTGTAGCTGCGCATGTCCACAGCAGGATATCGAGCATATCCTAGGGACTGCCCTTTCCCTCATTTCGAACCGCCCCCGTCTCCTCACCTCTTTGCAATCCACACTCAAAAAACCTCCTCACTATCACCTATCCTCTCTCTTAAAAATCCGTCTCGTTCTATTGTCAATTCTGTTTACTCCTTTTTACACTCTTACAATCTCAAAATTTAACATGATTTCTGACTTCCTCTCCTTGCCCATCAGATTCCCCCTCCCACTCCTCATCGCCTCCCCTCCCCCTTCCCCTTTCGATTCCCTCTCTTTACCCTTCACACACCCACAGTCAACTTCTATATGTAATACATATTCCTCCTTCCTAGACTTCACCCTGAACTCCATAATCTGAAACTGCAAAGCTATAACTGAAACTGAAGCTGCAATCAAATCAAGCAAATTGTAAACCAAACCTAACGCATCAACCTTGAAGTAATCTCTCTGACGTAAGGGTCTGGATTGACCCGGTGCCATAAAAACTTAGAAGAAGAAGAAGTTCTCGCGACAACATTGCTCTTGACGCCTTTGACTTTCTTCGTATCCTTTTTCCCATTCACTCGTAACGCGTACATCTTTGCTCTGAGTCCCGACGAATTCGGTCATTATGGCACCGTTGTTTTCGTCCTTCATCAGACCCGATACCTTTTTATTTACAAGCAGTATACCGTACGCATTGTCCACCGCATAATCGCTCGTGTCGAATCTAGCGATGTCGCGCTTCATATTCTCATACACATCCGCGCACTCGATGTGATATATGAGACTGTCCGTATCGGTATACATTACCCGGCATTTTTCGCGATACATTGGCGCCATATACTCGTGATGAAAATCAAACATGTCTTGGATATGTCCGAGTATACACATACCCACGTCGTTTGTAAAATTTCACCTCGAATTACGCAATTCCATAGCGATTAAGTTTTCCGAAAAAACGCTTCTACTGTGGAAATTTGGTTTCGCGATCATCGCCTCTGCGCCGTATCGACCGTCCCACTTTGTTAATAATTTTACATCGACACGATTGCGCACATTTTCCACTTCGTTTGCCAAATACCGCATTGTTCATTAATTTTGTATAAATTTTTTTCGAAATCATTTTTAGCCAATGTTCTGAAATGTGTATTTAATTCTATGTAATTTTGAAGTCAGGGAGATTGTGAAAACTGTAAAATTCGGTGTATTTTTGTTACACGAAGGCTGTGGCGCGTACACTGCTGCAGCTTGCGGTAGTGTATCACGTAACGCTTCTATCGTATAACGTTGCAAGCAGTTTGAATTCCCGCTTGAAGCGCGGTTTTGTCTCGTGTCGGGCAAAACGGTAGGTCAGTGTGGCCGCATCGTGAAGATGTTACTCGAGGTCCACTTCGAGGATATAGCTCGTAGGCGAATCTAGCGCGATGGATGATACGTCAAAATTGGACACATCGGTCGACCCATTGAAAATCGGCATAGGGCAACGGTTGACACATTACCCAT
The DNA here is from genome assembly GCF_003227725.1 of Camponotus floridanus. Taxonomy (NCBI): domain Eukaryota; kingdom Metazoa; phylum Arthropoda; class Insecta; order Hymenoptera; family Formicidae; genus Camponotus; species Camponotus floridanus. Next base: position 88,597 of record NW_020229861.1, read on the forward strand.
CCGTACAAATTATTTACATTAAAGTACATCAAGTACGATGATGGTTTCGATGGATCGTACGACTCCATGTGCTTGTTATTAGCGCGAGCGTATCTACCCGAATATTGACTCAGACCGCCGCGTATACCACGTTCGATGAACATAACCATGTCGATGTCTGTAAGCAACTCAAAACGTGATCTTTGTATGCTTTAACATGGCGTCCCACGTGTATCCGGGGAGAGTATAGTAATACGCAGGGTCGAGTCCGTAACTTTCGATACATTTATCTCGAAAATTTTCGAAAATGTCGGCTAATAACAAGACATCGATTTTGGGGTACAAGTCGCTATATTCGCCTAGCGTCCGAATGGAGAATCGCGTCCAGACGTTCTCGGCGTGCGCGTAATCGCTCTCGGATACAGTTTCGCCGATCAAGGAACTGTAAAATGATTCGCGCGGTGGTAAACACGTATCTTGCAACCTGTCAACGGAATCGATGTATTCGTACGGAAATAACCTTTTTAGCGTTAACAAATTTGAAATTTTCTGTAAATAAATTTTGAAATTCCGATTTTAAAATTTTGAGTTTGTCTTTGTCTAAAAATGATGCCAATTTATCGAGACTCGATGCGAGAAATTTAAAGGATTCGATGAAACGTAATTTTATATGATTTTTTTATTCTTCTTCTTCTTTAAGATCAACATTTTTAGTAAACGAAATATATTTTTCCTTGGTTATCGGTAATAACTCGATTTTCCCTTCGAACGCTGCGGCTATTTCCTCGATAATAAAATGAGAATCGTAACCGGGATAAATTGTGAAAAACTATCGGAACAAAAAGTTTCTTTATAATTTAGATTACAATTTGAATGCTCGGGGCCTCTGTACCGCCCAGTCAAATGACAATGATCGCGAACGCGTGTATCGTCTTTCGCGAACGTTTTTTCGCATATGTGACATTGAGTGACGTTGTGAAATTTTTCACACTCTTCCGATGTTAAATTTACCATAGGGACATTGGTCGTTAAAATATTCTTAACGCGAATCGCTAAATTTTTAAGATCTTCGACAAACCATGTTACACAATCGGCGCTACGACGCGAATGATACGCCGATAAAGATTCGTCGTACGAACAATGTACATAGTAAAGCTATGCTAAATACTTGATGATGTTGGTACAATTTTTGTTCTTCCTCCGTTTTGGCCAGAACGCATTCCAGTTCGGCGTACACGACGAATGGAAGCCGCTCTTTCCTGTTGTAATTGTTGAACTCGTGCCACTTATTCTTATCGCTCGGCAACCGGATATCGCAGTCGTTCATCTCCCCGCAGTCGACGGCATGTAACTGCAACTTGACGTCTGAATTAAAATAATGCAGGCATCTGTAAAAGAAAAATTTTTTATCATAAGATTTTTTTTTATATAAATTATTTGATATAATTATTTTATATTAATATATATATATATATATATATATATATAATATATATCGATCGCAGATATATTTGTGATTCTTGTGTTTGCTCAGTTGCGAGCTCACGAACCGGGATACATTTTTTATCCACGCGAAATGTCCGACGCTGTTGTCGTCTTCCACGTATAGTAGATTCACATGCTTATCTCGCTTCTGTTCCGAAAGATGTATCGAGACAATACTGTTCTTATCTTCGATGCACGTTGATCGAGATATTGTTCGCGAGTTCAAATTTTTTTAATTTGATTCACAGTCACTGGAAACTCAATGTCCCGGAGATTCAGCACTGTCGCGTAAGGCGGGTACGATGATTCCCGTTCCGCGTGACTTTCTGCGAGATATAGAGCAGCGACCCACTGCCCACGTGAAACACGCAGTGTCTTTAGACTGTACGTTAACCACCGCTCTCTTCATAGTAATCTCCCGCGGCAATTTAATATAACACCCGCACGCATTGGATTATATTATTAATATTCACAGTCAAATTCTGTATTCGCGACAATGCACAGCACTATCACATTCCTGAAATTTTCTCCAACGATGCTAAAGTGGGCTCGATAACGCGGCGCTCGAACCACTCGCGTAAATCCGATGTGCGAAAGAGTTCACAATTTTTCGTATTTATACTTTTATTTGCACGCTTATCACCCGACACAAATTCACCGTTTAATATAGTATTTATTTTTACACTGTTGTGTTTTTAGAACGTCTTGCACTTGCATGAGCACGATGTCTTCGGCATCCTCGAGAAATTGACGAGGTTCGATATAGTTTGCGTTAATCACGGCACCGGTCAGAATACGGCTATCGACGCGGTATCGATCTCTCGTCAAACAAGTTTTAGCGTTATTGTTGTGTCTTGCGTATACGACTCGTACCGAGATCTCGCTGCTTGTCATAAAGAGTTTAGCAGCGCGAGCGAAGAAGTCAAAAGTGAAGAAATCAAAAGTGAAGAATCAGTCATCAAAAAGTGAAGAAGAAGAAGAAGAAGTAAATATTTTTTTCATTGTTCTTGTGTGCTTTAAATAATGGCTGAAGAAAATATTATAATGATGATGATGATGATGATGATTGTTATTATCATCGATGATGATATTGAAAATGTGATGATCATTAAAAATGATAATGTAATGGACGTTGACGAATCAGACGAGGATGACTCTTATATCGAAGTAGAACCCTTGGCGGTCAGTGATTACTATAGTGACAATAGTGACGATAGTGATGATTATTCCAAAAGAAACAGCGAAATTTACCGGAAATATTAACATTAAACGAAACAATAAAGATATGTTGTATGTCATACTACTATGTGAAAAATGGAGAGAAATATTGTGTGGAATGCTTTCTGAGACTATCGTTTCTATTTCTAGAAGCTAGTTCTGTTCGCGAACATCGATGCATATATTATACACATTTGACCAACATGTCTTGCAAAGAGTGTAGGAAATCTTTGCATCAAATACTGCCGTGCGACATGTGCTCCATTTGCACAAATTAAAACAAATGGACAACATTGTAAGTACTATTTTTTATATTAAATGAATTATTATAAAATAATTATTAAAATCTAATGAAATGTGTATCGTTTTTCTATTGCAGGCGCGGCCTCTCTCAGCTCGGCGCATTCCCCTCCCCAAATATATTATACTTTATTATATTTTGTATTACTTTTTTTATATTTTTATATTTTTTTTATATTTTATTATTAATTTTTTAAACATAAACATACACACACACCCAAATGTATAACACACATATTTTATTAAATCTTATATTTTCTTATATTTTTAATTTTTTTTAAATGTATTTATTTACGCGCCTTTTCCTTGCGCTCCCATTCCTTTCGCTATCTCCTCGCACGCGTTATCCTCGCGCCATCGTTCTCTCTCTCTGCACGCGTTGTCTTTTTGAAGGAATGCTGCTGTTTATATTTTGCAGATGTTTGTAAAACTCGATTCTTATGTCCTACGTGCGTTTTGGAGATGGCCTGCATATGGTGTCTTGATAACGATTTCGGACCGAGAGCCTCGTCATAACAGTTCAGAACTGTGAACGCGACTTCATCGTTCCAAGTTATAAACTGTAAACGTTAAAAATTTTGATAAAAAATGTATAGAGATTGTTACGTGGTTTCGAATTATGGAGAACAGATTTATTGACATACTGTTTACTGTAATTTTAAGAGTTGCGTTTGATTGAGAGGTAAGTAGCGTTTGCATGTAGCGTGTGATTTTTTTTTTAATTAGATTATTTAAATAATTATTTATTATTTAGTTTTCGGACAGAAGTGGAACTTTTTCGAATTTGTAAACATAGAGCAGAGACAGTGGTGCGAATGGTGCGTCGAGCTATTCGGGAAGAAGTTTTAGATATATGGGGCGACACCCCGGACAGTCGCCATCGTCAGGTCGAAGATGTCTTCAACCTGCGGCGGCTCTTCGGGGAAAAACCCTATTTGGAAATTATTCACGAGGAAGCGTGGATCCAAGAAGAGGTGTGGATCTCATAAGATGACTTGGTGGCTCTAGCAGGTTAATGTAACTACTATTTTTATATTAAATAAATTATTAAATATTTTATTAAAAACTAATAAAATGTATATCTTTTTTTCTGTTGCAGGAGCTGCCCTCTCTCAGCCCGATGCATTATCCCTATATTAAATTTTTTAATTATTTCTTATTTTTTATATTTTTTATATTTTTTTATCATTACTTTTTATATTTTTTATTCTTAAATTTAAGTATACACACACACACACAAATATGTACAACACATTTTTTAACAAATTTTATACACTTTAATTTAAAAAATGTATTTATTTACGCTATCTCCTTCGCACGCGTTCCCTCTCTCACACGCGTTCTCCTCGCGCCATCGTTCCCTCTCTCTCGCACGCGTTCTTCTCGACCTTTCGTGTCTCTATTCCGCCTACTGTCTTATCCTAAATCACTCTACTCTCTAGACTTCGTTTTTTGCGTTACTTTTGTTGGTTCTTTGTCCGGTTGATGGGAAAAAAAGGATTTGTGTTACTTTTTTTGTAAGATTGACCGTTTTTATGTCTCCTCCCTCTTCGTGTACGTCAAAAAATGTTTCCGTTTGGAGAAACGTTTCGTAGGGTCGGTCAGAATTACTATCGTTTGACTCTTATAATCTCAATTCAAAGAAATGCTGCTGTTTATATTATTTATTTAAACCGAACATGTTCGTACGCAATACTGTTTATCAATCGGGCATGTAATATAATATTGCGATAAAACATCTAACACGTGCCGCCTCCGAAATCCCCTCCGTTCCGCGTGATGTCATTCCCCCGCGCGCCTCACCTCCCCTGAGAGGACCTGGATTAGAACCCGCCTATATATCCTACTTATTTCTGTCTCATTGCATTCAGTTTTTTACTGAATGTACTGAATGTACTGAAGGAAATATCTCAAAGAAGGTTTTATTCGATTTTATACATAAAAATGTGAATTCTATATATTAAATTTTAGTTAAGTATTAATTACATGAAGTATAAGTTATTATAGTAATTATTATATTTCATAATTTATTATATTTTATATATCGCGCGCGTGGTTTATTATAATCTGCAACCATGGATAATAGCAGAAAGATTTCTAGTATGTATCTCATTTCTTCATTCATCGTATTAAAGTCTAATAATTAAACAGTTTTGTCTGCAAATAGTTAGCAATTGTTATTTCTTTTAGACGAGTATCACTTCAAAAATAAAGACTTATTCAACGTGTGGTGTAATGAACATAATGTAAAAAGGAAAACAATTGCTATTTCCACATTTATTTTTAATATAATGACAGAAACAGATATTTCTGAAGACTACATAAAATCAGTCGAAAAAAGAGTGCGTATCTTCTGCTGTAATTTATCCATAAAATGGAATAATTCCCATCGTATACAGAAACAATTTAAATCAAAATATAATAAATGGCTATGAGAAAATTTCCTTGTGCAAAAATATAAAGCAAATATAGAATCTTCGACATCTAAACGACAGACGGCCTTGTTTGCTATATCAAGAAAAATCGACACGCTCGCAGAGACGACAAGCATCCGAAGAAAATAATGGAAGAAGATTTAGATTTAGTAATGCACGCGACAACCATAGCAGCACGTAAGAGAGGAAGCAGAGATTTGGCTATTGTTATAAATGAAACAATGAAAACTCCTAATCGGCCAAGCAAAATAAGGAAACTAATCTTCTAGCTCTGATAAGAAAGAACCTATACCATTTTCTGAAGATGAAGCTCTAGCTTTGTTATTTGACAATAATTTTAGTAAAAGACAGTATGTAAATATTCGGCTAGAAAATAAAAACAGAAATTGTGATATATATCCCAAGTATGATGCCCTTATTATAGCCAAAAAAAATTGTAGACCGTGTGGTATTACCGTAACAGAGACAACTGCACGAGTACCGCTACAAAATTTATTAGAACATACCGCTAAAAAAATCATATTGTTACAAATGAAAGTCATCGATAATGTTATTTTAAAGAGTGACAATGATATTATTGAAACAGAAATGATATTTAGCTATAGTTTTGATGGCAGTAGTAGCCATTCGATATACAAACAAAGATTTGAAAATTCCGCAAATTTAGCAGAATCCGATTCTTCATTATTTGCAACTACATTAATTCTACTGAGATTTTTAACGTGCAAAAGTACAATTTTATGGAATAATAACACACCATATTCAATTAAATTTTGCAGACCTTTAAAATTGCAATATATTAAAGAAACTGAAGAACTAATTCTAAAGGAAAAGGAAGATATTGACAATGAAATAAAAAATTTATCATGTTTAAATTTCCCATATAAAGACAAAATTTTGAAAATTAAATTTAACTTAATTATGACGATAGTTGATGGGAAAATTTTACATACATTGACAAAAATCGTCTCTCGTTTCAACGTTGCCCTATTTGTGGAGCAACATCATCACAAATTTTAAAAATAAACAATTTTAGAGCACCAGAATTTGAACCGAAAGAACAAGAAAATTTAAGATATAGAATTAGTCCCCTTCACGCCTGGATACGTTTTTTTGAATGCATTCTATATACAGGATGATTCAAAATAACCCCTATGTCCGTGAAATGACACATTGTTGAGTCAATTCTAAGACGATTTTTCCTTTTGCAAAATTTCGTCCGAAGCTTAGTTTTCGAATTATTAAAGAAAGTAATTAAACTTCTTGCATGACGGGTTGGATACAAGAGGTAGGCAAGGGTGACGCGAGGCCCGTCAGACGCGGGCGCTTACGCGGGGTGCCTGCTGCGATCAGCTGGTCGCTATACACATACAGACACACATTTTTTTTTTTTGATACGCAGGGGAAATCCTCATGGATACCCTCCCTCCCCGGGGAGAGAGAGAGGGTTATGCCGGACTCCTACCGGCTAAAACCCCTGCGGATGTCCTCCACCGCGTTGTCACGGGGGAGCCACGGGTACGTCACAGGCATTCTTCCGTGACTCCCCCATCGCAATCCCTCGTTGCAGCCGGGAGGGAGGACACCCATCCGCCTCCCGGCTCCGTCTAATGGGGTTCTGTCCCGGTGGGAGATCTCCCCGCTCCACACCGGGGCCCCTCGCCGCGGCTCCTAAACGGGGCCTCTTCCTCTGCCGAGTGGAGGGAGGGAGGGGGGCCACCAGGTAGGCCATCAGACCCTGCCAGTGCCAGAACCTCCCTTTAGCCCCCCACCTATCCACCTAGCCTGCAGTGAAGGGGGGGTGGGCCCCCAGCAGGGCCCACCCCACCCAATCAATCCCGCGCTGGGACCTGGGGTCCAGGCACGGGTCGCCTTCTCCTCCCTCGCCGCATCCTGCGGGCTGCGACATCCTGCGCTTCCGGGGACGGCATCCGTCGACGGTCCCTCTCCGCTTCCTCCTTGGTCCTCATGACCTCCTCGCAAAAGGAGGCCACCGCTCTCTACTGCTCCTCCCCCTGTACCATGGCCCGCACCACGGCGCAGAGGGAGAGATCTTTCCCCACCACCACGATGACAGGCCTCGAGAGTGTGCTGAGCCGTGTCCCGGTCTCCTCCGCAGTGGTGGCACCCGGGGGTCGCCTCCCTCCCAATGCGGCACAGGTAGTAACCGAAGCAATCATGCCCGGTCACCACCTGCGCCACCCGGAAGGTGATGCGCCCCCAGGTCTTCCCCAGCCACTCCCTGAAAACAGGGAAAACGGCCTCCACTACTCTTTGGCCCTCGTGGGCCGGCCCGGCTAATTGCCGCTGCCAGTCCACGAGGACCAATTCCGCCGCTTGACGGCCAATGACCCTCTTGGCCCCCGGCCCCACGATAGCTCCCCCCCCCCACGGAGCTCCCTTACCCTCTAGTATGCGGCCGACTGACCACGCGCCAAGAGCTCCAGGGGGGGGGAACCCGCCAGGATTGTCGCCGCCGCATACGCGATAGTGCGGTATGCGCGCGCGGCCCTCAATACAATGGGGCGATGTGCCTCCCGTAGCACGCTCCTGATCCTTCTGGACCCCGAGGTCGCATCCGCCCAGATCGGAGCCCCGTAAAGGGCCACCGATCCAACCGTGCCCACATATAACTTGCGGACACGGTCATCCGGGCCTCCCAGGTTGGGTAGCAGCCCCGCCACCCCACCCATCTTGGGGGCCAGCTGGCAAAATGCTCCTCGAAGGTCCACATGCCATCCAGGTGGAGACCCAGATATTTCATCTGGGTCCCCACCTAGACGTCATGGCCGTCCACCCTAAATGAGAGCCTGGGGGAGGAGGGGGCCCGGGAGCCGTCATGGAAGAAGACGGACTCGGTCTTCCGGGGAGCCACTTCCAGGCCCAGCGCCTTTATGCTGCGAACTACCCCGGCCACCGCGATGTTGCCAACCGCAACCGCGTCCCTCCAGTTCTTCCCCTCGACTACCACCAACGTGTCATCTGCATAGCAGATGACTTGGCAGCCGGGAGGAAGTATCCTCCCCAGTACCTCATCGTACGCGATGTCCCACAGCAACGGACCCAAGACGGACTCCTGTAGGACACCGCGCACGACGGGCCTCCGTCTGCGCACCCCCCCGGCATTGCGGTAGGTGATGTACCTCCCCTTGAAATAGTCCCGGATTACCCTGGTTAGGTAATTCGGGACCCCGTGCGACCGCAGCCCCTCTCTTATCTTGTCCCACGGGAGGGTGTTGAACGCATTGGCTATGTCCAACGACACAGCCAACGCCACCCCCCCGCGTTGGACTATCTGTTCCGAGCGGGCCCGCAGACAGTCGATCGCGTCGATCGTCGATCGGCCCGCCCGGAAGCCAAATTGGCGTTCATTGAGCCCTGCCACTCGCTGCAGGTGCTCGTTGAGGCGCCCCACCAGCACGCGCTCCATCAGCTTACCGACCTCGTCCAACAGGCAGAGAGGTCGATAGACCGATGGATCGTCGGAGTCCCTCCCGCCCTTCGGGAGGAGGACTAATCTCGCCTCCTTCCAGAGGGAGGAGAAGACCCCCTCCCTAAGACACCTCATGAAGAGGTACCTCAGGAACCCGCCGGCTTCATCCACGACCAGTGCCCAGATCTTGCCCGTTTTGGTCCGGGATGCCGTCCGGACCAGGAGCCTTATTCGGCTTCATCCTCCGAACGGCCTCCCCCATCTCCTCCGCTCTCACCTCCCAGCTCTCCCTCCACTCGAGCATACGGCTCGAGATGGGGAAGGGCACTGCACCCGCGGCTCCCCCGGGGAAGAGAGTTTCAACCACCTCCCCAAGAAAGCCGGGGGACAGGGTCTCCGTGGTCGGAGGCGCCCGCGGCCTCAATTTCCTGAGCACCATCTGTAGGGCGCCCCCACGGATCCTCGTTCAGGGAGGCGAGCAGTTCCTCCCAGGCCCTGATCTTAGACCTCCCGATGGCAGCGCCGAGGGAGTGCCGGGCATCCCGAAACTCCCCTCGCGCCCGCTCAATACACGCCTCGCTACTGTCCCTCCTTCTCAGACACCTTTGAAGTCGGCGCCTGGCCCGGACTGAGGCATCGCGGAGTTGCACGATCTCCTCTGTCCATCAGTACGCCGACCTCCTCCCACATCCCCTCCTGACCCTTGGCATCGAGGCATCGCAGGCTCCCCAGAGAGCACTGCGAAGCCTCGACGCCAACTCCTCCACACTCTTCCCTTCCCACGCCAGGGTCCTCCCCCAGACGCATAGCGGCATGGCCTGCATCGAGCCCATCAGAAGATCCGGGTTTAGTTTGGTGAGAGACCACCTGCGCTCCTCTCGCATGTCCGGCCCAATTGGTGAGCGACCAAGCTGAGCTCAATGTACCTGTGGTCAGACAGGGTCTCGAGCTCAGAGGCCACCCTCCACCCTCCCATCATGCGCAAAGCCACAGAGGAGGCCCATGTCAAATCGACAATGGACTCCCCCTGCAGTCTCACGCATGTGGAAACAGACCCAATATTGAGCAGGGTCAATCCAAGTGACCCTGCCCAGTCTCGTAGCATCTCCCCGCGCCGATCCTCGGACGGGCAACCCCAACTCCGAGATTTCGAGTTGAAGTCGCCCATCACGAGGACTGGCCCGGGGAGGCCGCTCCTCACCGCCTCCTCTACCTCGCCGAGCTCGGCCTCAAACTGGGCCAGGCTCAGCGAGGGAGGGAGGTATACTCCTATAACGCAGGTAGTCCCCCACCATACCATGACGAAGTGCCCCTGGTCCCCATCCTGCAGGGTGGCGACCTTTCGTCGCTCTCTCGCACGATGACCAACACACAGACACACATGCGAACACATACATTCTCTCTCTCTCTCTCTCTCTCTCTCTCCTCTCCTCTCTCTTTCTGCCTTTCTGAGAAGACGTGTGTCACATCGCTCCGTCGAAATACTAAGTTTTCACCGGTAAATAGTGAGAGAAGAAGTAAAACAAGTTGTTTAAATTAGGTAGTTATAGACCGGGGATAGCTATGAAAGTTATCTAGCCGGGATATGGCGATATGTGAAGGTGAGCAGTGAATTTATTGTTCGGGACATCGAAGTCTCGAAAGACAGCGAGACATTATACGTGGACACAATAGTGCTGTGAAAGTGGGTCACAGGTGACTGATCGCATTAGGCTGATATTAACGGTTTCGGCCGGTAATTATCGGCATGGACGATGAATATGCAGAGTATCGATGCTCAGCGTGCAGGAAAGCAATAAAGAGCAAAGTAGTTAAATGTAAAACTTGCTCAAAGCTTTTTTACCATCCGGGATGTATTAGTAAGCATAAAATTCTCGACGGGAATCAAGAATACGTGCCGTGTAAAGGCATTCGAAGAGTTTCAGGTTGAGAGTGAGAAAGATACAAACATGAAGAAAACGCCGACAATGACAGGAAAAGATAGGACATCATCTACAGGATCTGTAGGATCTACAGGTTTGTTCATAGCACCGAGCAGTGGAAGTAAAGGATCAGCCATTGATGTAAAAGTAGACTGGATCATAAAGACTGTAAAAGAAATAAAAAATGAAACAACTTGTAAAAATGAAATTAAACTAATGATTCAAGAAATAATGCAAAAAGAATTAGGAAATGTTAAACAGGAACTGGAAAACCTGAGGAAGGTGATACAGGAAGTAGCATGTGGAGCAAAGGAAGGATCGCTAAGAAGCTATAGTGAAGCGATTAAAGAGAAGAAAAAAGAAAATGTCATAATTGTTAAGCCGAAAATGCAACAAGAGAGTGAAACCACTAAAAAGTTGATAAAAGAGAAGGTGGACATTAAGAATATGGCTATGGGAATAACGAAACTAAGAAAAGGAAGCAAGGGAACAGTGATTGTGGGTTGTGAAGCTGGAGAGAGAAGGTGAAAAAACTGAAAGAGACAGTTCAAGCTAAGCTAGGAGAAAATTACAAGGTGATGGAGTCGCCTCAATCGAAACCAAAGATAAAAATTATTTACATAGATTTAGAAGAGATGAACTTAGATGATAGTGAACTTATAGGTACGATAAAGATACAGAATAGAATAGATACAGTAAATATGCGAATTGTGAAGAGAATAGTCAAAGAAAAGAGAAATAGCCAATCTGAAAGAAAAGGGAATGAAGAAGGATCAATAATAATGGAAGTAGATGAAGAGATGCACGGGCTGATATTGAAGAAAATAAAATTAAATGTAGGATGGAAGAAATGTCCTGTATTTGATCACATTAACGTTAAAAGATGCTTTAAATGTTGAGGATATTATCATATCGCAAAAAACTGTACGCGAGAGGAAACATGCCATATATGCGCAGGAAGTCATAACTCGCGTGATTGTACAGCGACAAAGAAGAAATGTGTGAATTGTGTGTTCAAAAATCGAACATACAATCTGAAGACGACCATGAGTCCCCTTAGTCCGGAGTGTCCGACTTTTAAGAGGGCGCTACAGGAGGAGAAGAGGAGAGCAGGCTGGGAGGACGCTAAATAGCAACCACAGGAAGAAGCGGAGCTAATACTATATACAAATGCACAAAGTTTAATGGCACATAAAGATGAGATACAACATCAGATTATGAAGAAAATAAATCCTATGTTCTTGGCATTATCGGAAACCAGACTGATTGATGATATCGAAGACAGTGAAGTGAACGTCCCGGGTTATAGTATAGTTAGATGTAATGCTGAGAATAGAAATACGGGAGGAGTTGTTCTATATGTAAGGAGCGAAATTAAATACGAGATAGTATTAGTAAAAAAATTAGAATCGAATTGTTGGTGTGCTGCGATAGAAGTGAAAGATAAAGTATATAAAGGAGTGATAATGGTAATATATCACTCACCGAGTGCATCGCACGGGGATGAGATTCTATGAGGAAATAGTGGAGGAGTTGGTAGTAAAGGGAGAATGCATAGTTATAGGAGATTTTAATATAGATCTTAGGATGGATTCGTTTTATGCGAAGAAATTGCAAGCAACAATGTTAAGCTTGGGTATGAAACAATATGTTAACGAACCGACGAGAATTACGAAAGATAGTCAGACAATTATAGATTTAATCTTCGCTAATAATGATAAAATAGTACAAGTAATTCATGAACCTAAAATAACGGATCACGCGTGGCTGAAAGTTGAGATGAATGTCAGCAAAATTGAAAGTAAATATAGAGAATTTATTGCTGGAAATTATAAAGAGTTTGATGTAAATGAATTTGCATATTAGTGAAAAATAAACTACAGAAAAGTCAGGGATGTCAATGTGAATGTATGGATGTCAGTGAGAGAGCGAAACAACTTATCGATAGTATAGTGGATGCGTTAGATGTAATGGCACCGAAGAAAAAATATAGAATTCCGAAAGTATGGGAAGGGAAAAAGTAGTTTTCAGATGACATAAGAGAGGCTGCGGACAGAAGAGATAAGGCTTATAGAAGAGCATTGTATGATGATATTGAACAAAATTGGTTGCAGTATAAAATTGAAAGAAATAAAGTAATAAAATTAATCAGGGAGAAGAAGAAAGATTACTATGAATGTATGATAGATCTTAATAAAGGAGACCCTACATCTATGTGGAAAACATTGAAGGAAATAATTAGGGGTGAACCAGTAGGTATAAAAGAAGTAGGAAATATAGATTTTGAAATCTTAGGCGATATCGAAGAGTGCAATATAGCTGATAAATTTAATTTATATTATATACAAAGTATTAATAATATAGTAAACTCTATAAAGATCGATAAATCCGGTGGTGATATAATTGATCATTGGATGAATGTAAATAAGAAAATTATTTATATTATCAAAAACAAAAGAATTATGGAAAACTTTGAGACTGTTAAACTAGAACAGCTAGAAAAAGTTGTTATGAGATTGCCAAAAAAGAAAGGTACGGAAGAAGGAATAACCAGCGATATATTGAAGGCAGTTTTTTCGCAGTAATAAAAGAGGAATTTGCGAATATAATAAATAATTCTTTAAGAGAAGGTTTGTGTCCGGAAGGATGGAAAACCTCGACGATAATACCCCAAGATCCCAAAGATAGATAAAGCGGAAAAAGTGAATGATTATAGGCCTATTAATATGTTACCAATATTTGAGAAAGTGTTAGAACTAGTAGTTAAAGAACAACTTGAAATGTACTTGGAAACTAACGATATTATAACAGAACAGTCAGGATTTAGAAAATACTATTCGAAAATACTATTCGTGCGAAACAGCGATCCAAACTGTCATTGATGAATGGAAATTGATAGTAAGTGATAGGAAAATGGTAGGAGTAATTTTTATGGACCTTAAGAGAGCATTTGAAACAATAGATAGAGAAAGATTATTAGAAAAAATGTATTATTATGGAATTAGAGGAATGGCTTTGGAATGGTTCAAATCATATTTAAATAATAGGAAACAGCAAGTGCGAGTCAATCAAGCGTGGTCTGAAATATTGACAACAGAGCACGGAGTGCCACAAGGTTCGGTACTTGGACCTTTACTATTTATAATATATATAAATGATATAATCGAAGCCTGTCCAGAAGGGTGTAATATTAAGATGTTTGCAGACGACACATTTATATATGTAAATGGAGAAAGTAGCGCGAATATAGAGGTAAAATTGAATACGGTTTTTAATATAATTGAACGTTGGATGAATATAAATAAGTTAAAAATGAATGCTAGTAAAACGAAATATATGATAGTTAGAAGTACTCGAAAAGAATTGAAAGGTAATACGGTATGGGCGTAGATAGGCTGCGTGTCCGCTCTACGCTTAGCCGGAAGAGGATGCGTCACTGGCCGCAAGGTTGACTGGGTTTCCGCTTTAATTATTAAGTCACAGTATGGATCTATGTACAGTTTATTTCGTGAGTCTATTTACAAGTTTTATGTACAAGGCCCTGAAAAGGGCCGTTGAGATCGGCGCGCTCGCGATAGGTTATCCGCGGGGTCGCCTTGGTGTAGCGGAGAGGTCCCCAGGAGCCGTTGTCGTCGTTGTTGTTGACGTCCACCGGTTTGCGGCGCTTCGGCGGCTCCGTCTGCGTGGCTACGGAGCTAGTGGGCGTTTCCCAGTCGGAGTCGGACTGGGTCTCCCGGTCCGCCGTGGATTTCGGCGGCTGCGTCACCTGGACCCCTCGGTGTACCCGGCTGACGGTGGTGGTCTGCGTCCCCTGGGTCGTCCGATGGAGCGGTGAAGGCGGCAGAGGAGACAGCGCCTCTGGAACTGTCCAGGATGCTGAAGGCGAGGTGTAGCGCCTTGTTCGGATGTCCCAGGTGGTCAGCAGCTCTCTCGGTGGCCTGGTGAGACGAGGTGGCTCCAGGTCAATCAGCTGTAGCGTCCACGGCAGCAAGGAGAACGACACCCTCTTCTCCGGCTCGGCAGCTGCTCCGTTCGACGGTCGAGGTGGCCCTGGTGATCGGGGCGTCGACGCTGGTCGTGGAATGCGACTCGGCTGGCGGCGAATGTTAACGGAAGTTTGACCCTCCGGTTACCACAAAAGAGGAGTACTCAAGCTGGATAATGTGCAGTGTTATTGACCCTGCCAAAATGCTCCGAGCTGAGACTCAAAATCGGCTTCTCGCGGTCGGCCTTATATACGGGCCCTGCCGGATTTCACTTGCGCGAAGATCGGCGCCTGTATGCCCGTGCTGCCGCGCGCTAGTTTGCGCGCTTAGGTTGCCGCGCGTTCAGGCGCTCGGCGCTGTGCGCCGTCATGCCTGTGTGGCGTATGGCAGAACGCCACAGGACCCCCCTGGATGTATTGAAGCCCAAGGTTGATCTAAGCTGACTTAAATCGGATGGGTTGG
Source organism: Camponotus floridanus (assembly GCF_003227725.1). Taxonomy (NCBI): domain Eukaryota; kingdom Metazoa; phylum Arthropoda; class Insecta; order Hymenoptera; family Formicidae; genus Camponotus; species Camponotus floridanus. The sequence goes on from NW_020229861.1 coordinate 103,817, forward strand.
CGTACTGCTCGTCCTGATCTGGTTGCTCCTTTCGCTTCAGTGGCCTTGGCGGGCTCCGTAACTGCCTTGTGCTGTGTGTTGGTAGGGAGCTCTTCAGCCAGAATATAGGCTGGTTTAAGCCTGTCCACTGTGATGTTGACTGCCTTTCCCCTGATTCTTAGTTTGTATGTTTTCGTGCCCCGGTTTAACACTTCAAAGGGACCGTCGTAGGGCTGGTGGAGGGCTCCTGCCGGCGCGTCGTGTCGTACGAACACGTGGGACGTCGTCTCCATGTCCTTGAAGATAAACGTTGCTTTCTGTCCGTGTCGTCTGACCTGAGGCTGCAGTCGTGTCATCGCTCGTCGAAGCTTGGTTACCACGGTGTCTTCTGCTTCGTAGTTGCTGTTGTGGCCACAGAGGAACTGTCCTGGCAACCGGACTGGCTCTCCGTACACCATTTCAGCTGGTGTGGACTTCAGGTCCTCCTTCCAGGTTGCCCTGATGCCGAGGAGGACGACTGGTAACGTCTGGGTCCAGGCTTCCGTTTCGTGGCATCTGATGGCTGCCTTCAATTGTCGGTGGAACCTCTCTACCATCCCGTTTGCCTCTGGGTGGTAGGCTGTCGTTCTGATGTGTTTTGTGCCCGTCATCTTTGTTAAATTCTGGAAAAGCTCGGCTTCGAATTGCCGGCCCTGGTCCGTAGTTATTCGAGCTGGGGTGCCGAATCGTGCTATCCAGGCTGAAAAGATATGTTTAGCGACGGTTTCTGCCGTGATGTTCGGTATCGGGATCGCTTCTGCCCACCGCGTGAACCTATCCACGATGGTGAGGCAGTATCTGTGTCCTTCCGACATTGGCAGTGGCCCTACGATATCCGTGTGTATATGCTGGAATCGTCTTGTCGGTTGTTGGAAAGTTCCTGTTGGTGTGTGGTTGTGTCTCGTAATCTTAGCTTTCTGACACTGTATGCATGCTTTTGCCCAGCTCATGCAATCTCTCTGTATTCCTGGCCAGACGTATCTTTCTTTGACCAGCTTTGCCGAGGCTTTCGTTCCCGGGTGTGCCAGTCCATGCACGTACTGAAAGATTTTCTCTCTTATACTCTTCGGCACGTATGGTCTAACAATTGTTGTGCTTGTGTCGCACCAAACTGTTCTCGCTGACCCTGGTATTGAGATACGTGTAAGTTCTATTTTCTCTTTATTCTCAATAGCTCTTCTAATTCTACGTCGAGTTGCTGTTCGCGAGCTATAGTCTCCAGATCTATTGCTGAGTGTATCGTCTCTACTCGTGATAATGCGTCGGCCACTGTGTTGTTTTTTCCTTCAATATGTTGGATGTCTGTTGAAAATTGCCCAATGTACTCCAAATGTCTTGCTTGCCTCGGCGAACTTTGCAGTGGATCTTTCTTGAAAGCGTAGATTAGCGGCTTATGGTCGGTGAATATAGTGAATATTCTGCCTTCTAACAAGTGTCGGTAGTGCTTGATGGTCATGTAGATAGCTAGCAGTTCCCTGTCATATGGACTGTACTTTGTTTGAGCTGCGCTAAACTTCTTGCTCAGGAATGCTAGTGGCTGCCATCCGTCAGCGGTTCTTTGCTGGATCACGGCACCCATGGCTGTGTCTGAAGCGTCTGTTGTCATTGCTAACTTCGCTGCTGGGTCCGGGTGAGCTAAAAGCGTGACCCTCGACAGGCTTTCCTTGCATTGATCGAAGGCTAGTGCTTGCTCTGGCCCCCAATTTACTGGGTTGTTCCTTTGACCTTGGTCCTTTAAGCACATCGTTTAGTGTGGCTTGATCTTCCGCTGCTCCCGGGATGAACCTTCGATAAAAGTTAATCATCCCTAGGAACTGCCGCAGTTGTTTAACGGTAGTTGGCCGAGGGAAACTCTTGATTGCTTCTATTTTCTCTGGCAGTGGTTGCGTTCCTTTTTCCGTGACCAGGTAGCCGAGGAACTTCACCTCGTCTGTGCCGAAGATGCATTTAGCTGGATTGATCCTGACCCCGTACTCGTCGAGTCGGGTGAACAACTGGTTTAAGTGGACTTTGTGTTGCTCCTTATCTGATGATGCCACCAGTATATCATCGATATACGCGTAGCAGAAGTCCAACCCGTGTAAAACCTCGTTGATGAACCGTTGGAATGTCTGTGCTGCGTTTCGTAATCCAAACGGCATGTGTCTGAACTCGAACAATCCGAATGGTGTGGTTATCGCCGTTTTCGGTATATCCTCTTCTCGTACCGGGATTTGATTGTAGGCTCTGACCAGATCGATTGTGGTGAAAACTTTTTTCTGGTAGAGCGTCTGTGCAAAATCCTCGATGTGCGGTATCGGGTAGTGGTCAGGTATTGTCCTGGCGTTCAATCTTTTGTAGTCCCCACATGGACGCCACGTCTTGTCCTTTTTGGGTACCATGTGAAGCGGCGACGACCAGGCGCTTTTTGAGGGCTGGATGACGCCTTCTTGCAGGAGTAAATCGAACTCTACTTTGGCTGCGCGTAGCTTATCTGGTGCCAGCCTACGTGGCCGGCTAGCCTCTGGAGGCCCTGATGTCGTCTGGATGTAATGCTGCGTTCCGTGTGCTATCACCTCCTTTGTTCTGGTTGGTTTGGTGATGTCCGGAAATTTCGTCAGTATTGTGTGGAATTCGCTTCCTCCCATCGTTGTCTTGATTGATGATATTGATTGGTAGCACCTGGCGCCTGTGGCTGCTAAGCCTGTCTTCCCGTCTATGAGTTTTCCGCGTTTCATGTCTGGAAGCAGGTCATAATGTGCCAGAAAATCTGCTCCGATAATAGGCTGTCCTACGTCGGCTACCACGAACCTCCATGGGAATGCTCTCCTCAGGTTGAAGTCTGGCTTAATGGTGATGGAGCCGTACGTGATGATGGGTATGCCGTTTGCCGCGAAGAGTTCGTATGCCTCTGGCCGTCTCCTGCCGTTTATCGTTGTTTGCGGGAAAACGCTGACGTCCGAGCCGGTGTCCACCAAGTATTTCGTCCTTGTGTTCCGGTCTGTTACGTATAAGCGGCAGTGTGTCGGACTTTTGTCATTGGCCGCTAACAATGAATGCCCTACTCGTTTTTCTGGAACGTGCATGGCTGAGCGCATCGGCGAGCTTCTGCACCGAATCGTCGGTGGTAAGTAACAAAGACCCTCTTTGGCTGGTGTTCTGCTGCGAGGTCTGCTCCTTGACCGGATTCGTGCTCGGCTGCGTCCTCTCCGTAGCTCCTTAGCCATGTTCGTCAGCTGCGCGGTGAGAGTCGCTACTTGCAGGGTGAGTGCCTCCATCTGCGTAGTCAGCGTACTCTGGTTGCTGGTTGTTGCTGCTGCTGTTGTTGCTGCCGCTGCTGGCCGAAGATCTGTGGCGAGAACGAGAGCTCTATTGTCGACCTCATGGATGCGGTCCGCCTGTTCTGCCACGTCCTGCAGCTTGTCGCCTTTCCTTGTTGCGAGGATTGCTTGCGTCTGCGGTGGGAGACGTCCTAGCCAGAGTGTCCGCAGCAGGTCGTCGGAGACTGTCGTTCCTGCCAGGGTGGATAGGTGTCGCAGAAATTGTGAAGGCTTCCTGTCTCCAAGCTCCTCTCTCTCCAGAAGCTGCCTGATCCGCTGCTCTTGTGAATCTGTCAGTCTTTGGATCAGCGCGTGCTTTATAGCTGGATATTTGTTGCTGGAGGGGGGATTGGTGATTACATCTTTAATCTCCCTTGCCTGTCGTGGCTCTAACTTTGACAAAACGTAGCCATATTTGACGTCGTCATCAATGATAGCACCTAGCATGAACTGCCCTTCCAGTTGGGCAAACCACAGCTCTGGATCCTCTGGCCAGAAAGGCGGGATGCGCATTGCGACTCTGTTGACGGTCTCGTCGTCCTCCACTACGATGGTGCTCTCCTTCTTCGGCATGGTCGTACCTCTTCCTACGTCGACGGGTCACCAGTTTATGGGCGTAGATAGGCTACGCGTCCGCTCTATGCTTAGCCGGAAGAGGATGCGTTACTGGCCGCAAGGTTGACGGGTTTCCGCTTCAATTATTAAGTCACAGTATGGATCTATGTACAGTTTATTTCGTGAGTCTATTTACAAGTTTTATGTACAAGGCCCTGAAAAGGGCCGTTGAGATCGGCGCGCTCGCGATAGGTTATCCGCGGGGTCGCCTTGGTGTAGCGGAGAGGTCCCCAGGAGCCGTTGTCGTCGTTGTTGTTGACGTCCACCGGTTTGCGGCGCTTCGGCGGCTCCGTCTGCGTGGCTACGGAGCTAGTGGGCGTTTCCCAGTCGGAGTCGGACTGGGTCTCCCGGTCCGCCGTGGAGTTCGGCGGCTGCGTCACCTGGACCCCTCGGTGTACCCGGCTGACGGTGGTGGTCTGCGTCCCCTGGGTCGTCCGATGGAGCGGTGAAGGCGGCAGAGGAGACAGCGCCTCTGGAACTGTCCAGGATGCTGAAGGCGAGGTGTAACGCCTTGTTCGGATGTCCCAGGGGTCAGCAGCTCTCTCGGTGGCCTGGTGAGACGAGGTGGTCCAGGTCAATCAGCTGTAGCGTCCACGGCAGCAAGGAGAACGACACCCTCTTCTCCGGCTCGGCAGCTGCTCCGTTCGACGGTCGAAGTGGCCCTGGTGATCGGGGCGTCGACGCTGGTCGTGGAATGCGACTCGGCTGGCGGCGAATGTTAACGGAAGTTTGACCCTCCGGTTACCACAAAAGAGGAGTACTCAAGCTGGATAATGTGCAGTGTTATTGACCCTGCCAAAATGCTCCGAGCTGAGACTCAAAATCGGCTTCTCGCGGTCGGCCTTATATACGGGCCCTGCCGGATTTCACTTGCGCGAAGATCGGCGCCTGTATGCCCGTGCTGCCGCGCGCTAGTTTGCGCGCTTAGGTTGCCGCGCGTTCAGGCGCTCGCGCT